>NC_059551.1:4252424-4555454 GCF_905220415.1 Colias croceus | reverse complement strand
TTATTTATGCAGTTGGTGGTTGGTGGTGGTTATAAATTTAATAGGTGTAGATAGGTACCTGCTACCATATGAGGCAAGGGAGGGGGTATAGGGTGGGTAAGGGTGTGTTTAGCCCATGAAACTGAACAACATTATTACTTGTAAAATGGTCGACGTAATGAAAAACACATGATTGGACATGTCTTGAAGTACGAAAATCTAATAAAACAATATATTATAATTTAAATCTGTTATATATAAATTGTTGGCGCGACTAGCCTCCTTACAGACAGACTGGCCTCTATTTTACTCTATGACTGACAAGCAAAATATACGCCAAAATGACAGAACAATGAAATGTGAATGCCTTCGAGCGAGTTTACGTTTAAGTATTAATTGTATTCTTACATCTTGCATATCTACCAGTACTAGTAGTCGCAATGGATTCGGAAATACTGTATGTGAATGACCATCCATGCCCACACCGGATTGTCCGTATACCTGGTGATGGTTCGTGTCTATTTCATTCTTTGTCATTCTCTATGTATGGGAATACTGAGTCGTCGTATGAGATTAGACTTGCTATAGTGGAGTATGTGGTAGCGCATTGGGACGAGTTCAAAGTGTATACGTGTGACGAGCACGGAGACCCCTACATTGACGCCGACCTGTACTCGACGGCAATGGTAAAAACAACTACCTATGGCTCCGTGTCTGAACTTATGGCTGCCGCAGCTTTGTATCCGTACGCTTTCGAGGTTTACGAAAACGGCCTTTTGAGAGGATCATTCGGTGGTGATTATGGAAATCCGGTGAAACGTTTACGATTTTCTGGTAGTTACTTAGGCGGCCATTATGAAGTGCTCCTTCCAGAAGTGCCTCCGAATGATGATAATAAGGATAAAAATAATACAAACTTGCCTAAAAAGGGGGGAAGACCTAAAAAGGTTATAGGAAGACCTAAAACTTCGTCGCTCTCCCGTTCTCAACAACTTAAAGAAGCGGCGGCTCGTTACCGCCAGAACAACCCCGAAAAACGTAAGGAGACATTAGCTCGTTACAGTGCTTCATGTCCGGATGTTAACAGAGCAGCTGTAGCGCGTTACACTGCTTCTCACCCAGAAGTTCACCGAAAAGCAGTGTCGCGTTACACTGCTTCTCATCCTGAAGTTAATCGAGAAGCGGTGTTACGTTACACTATTTCCCACCCCGATGTTAACCGTGAAGCTGTCCAAAGGAAAAGATCAAACAAAAAATTACAATCTCAACTAAAAAATATAGAAAAAATTACTCAAGCGCTAACAAATAAAATTAAGGACAGATTAGAAGCGGAGAAACTAATTAAATGGGTACTCCATAACAGGCAGCAAACTTTAGGAAACTTTAATAAAACTATTGATAAATTAAAAGATAAATTTAAAGTATCGTTAGAAAAACTAAATTCTTGCCCTTCAGATAGTTCTTTAAATGACAAATTCGAATGTTTTATTGGAAAATCAAAACATAGAAGTAATCAAGAGCCATATTACGCAGGCCAACCTTACAGTTTATTACATAACCAGGACAAAGCTATCAAAATTGACAATACAGGAAAAGCTGTCTTTGGGGATGTTAAAACGCATGGCCATAGTTTAGTTTGGTCTTGTAATGATCTGTGTGCACTAGATGAGGACGTAATCATACTATTAACAAACATTTTCGAAAGCCTGGTAAACAAAAGTGTAGCTCAGTATTACACATTAATTGAAAAAGGAAACATATTTGAGTACTTAAATTATATTAACACTATCAAAGCGCATTTTCCTCGCCTAAGAACAATTTCAAGAGAAATTTATCAAGTACTGAGTATTTTTAACATTTTAAAAGATATTGACGAATCATTGGAAAAATCTGACGTCAAAAAAATAAAAGAACACGGAATACAACAAAAAGTTGGAAGTATGGCAGTGGAAAGTGAAGAGTCACAGGAAATTATAGAGGATGAGATCATAAATAAGCATAAAGCTGCGTTTAAATCTCTAAAACTAAAGTGTCTTGAAACTCCAAAGCTAGAGTGCATGTCATGTATAAAACTTTGTTATTCAAGAGATGTTTCATCTCTGAACAGATTAAGAAAGGCTATAGACACTAGTATTTGGAATAATCTTCTCGACTACTATAAAACCAACAATCTAGACCACAGCCCGTACATATGTCACTCGTGCTTACAAAAAATTAGAGCAAATCAACTGCCAGCAGCTTGTGTTCTAAATGACCTATACGTTAGTATTGCTCCACCACAGATAACCGAGTTAAATGACTATGAGAAGATATTAATTCAACGCGCCAAAGCATTTCAGGTGGTAATGCTAATGAATCCCGTTGCTAACAAACATATACCTAATAGGAACATGGTGAAAAAAGTAAAAGGCCGAACTTTCCACCTTCCTCTGCCGATTGAAGAAACTTTAAAAAAACTGCCTAGACCAGAACACCCTATCACTAACCCTGAAATATTTATTATGGTACGAGGTACGCCAACAAAATCTAAAATAGTGTGGGAGGATATTGTAGATATTAACAAGGTTTACCAAGCCTTACAATATTTAAAAGGTGTTAATGCTCTCTACTCTCGAATACAATTGCCGCATTTACCTCAACAATTGATTGATTATATTAACGAAGAGGACAATATTCATCATATCGTAGGCCAATTAGAATCTCAAGTAGATAACGTTGTAGAAGGAAACGGTGGGCTACTAACACAAGTTACATCAGAAAAGGAGGCGGACTATGAACAATACACTATTTACCCCTTGCATGAAAGGAGGAGAAACGCTCCTATTTCCGAACTCTATCAAATGCTGAAAGTCAACGCTGCTCCAATTGATTCCAGAGATAAGGATTTAGATGTAAAATGCTTTCCTGATCTTTATATTGAAGGCAAATATGGTCAATTTTATGATCGGCAGCAAAAGCTAACATCAAGTGAGTATATTAAAGCAAGATTAATGTCAAAACACTCTCAATTCCGCCTTAATCAACAATATTTATTTTTTCTCCTTAATGATGCTAATATACGTCAAATAAATTCTGGCATTTTCTATAAAATGAATTGCGTTAACCAAAAACAAAAGCTTACAGCTGAACAGTATTTTGAGATGCTTAATAAAGATGAATTAGAAGGTGACTTAACAGCAATATTTGGTAGATTACGAAATACAGAACAGTTCTGGAAAAAGCCAAGGAATGACGTCAATTGTATGACTCAGCACTACGGGCCAGCAACCTGGTTTCTTACCATAAGTCCTTCCGAATGGATGTGGGAAGACTTAGGTGAGTACCTTAGGGCAATTAATAGTCCAGAAATGGCTAGCAAGAGTATTAGCGAATTGGTTGCTTTAGATCCCGTCTCCACTTCCAGGTTTATTGACAATAAGTTCAAAGCCATGTTAGAATTCATAATGTCAACGGATGAACCGCTTGGAAAAGTTATTCATTATTTCTGGAGGCGGGAATATCAGTCACGTGGAGCGCAACACTTTCACTTAATGTTATGGGTAAAAGACGCCCCCATACTTCATGAGTCCTCGATTGATCAGGTTGCATCATTTATTACAAAGTATGTAACTTGTGCCATACCGGACAAGAATCTTTCACCAACGCTCTATCAACGAGTCACGTCATATCAGACCCATAAACATAATCAGTATTGCATGCGGCAAAAGAAAACAAGAAGAGGTTTCATAAAAGTTTGTCGTTTCGGATTCCCTCGCCCGGCCACAGAAGTACTTACTATTAGAGATTTAATAGAATCAATAGCTGCAAGAAAGACATTGTCGCCTAACAGTAGGCTCTACAATATTGTACGCAAACAAGAATGGTCTATGGTTAATGATTATAATCCTGCGATTTTGCTAGCATGGAATGGCAATACAGACATACAATACGTTGGCGAAAAAACCGCTATTTTAAATTATTACGTCACTAAATATACCACTAAGAGCGAGAAAACTCACGCTGCTGATATGTTTCAAGACATAAACTCTACGAAACCTTTAAGAAGCCGCCTATTTAACATTGGTCTTAGAGTTTTATCTAGTAGAGAGTGCGGTTCTTTGGAAGCCAGTGACACTCTACTAGGTATTTCTTTGTACGGCACAGATCCTTCCACAACTATTCGATGGCTGGACGTCAACATCTTTCGTAACCGGCGTGTTAAATCTAAGTCTGATATGATGATACTAGAACCGGAGTCCACCGATATTTATTACGAGTCATGGATCGATGACCACTATCCTAAACGGCCCAAAGAACTAGAGGCTACTAACTTATACAGTTTCGCTCAAAATTACGATATTGTGAAAACACGCCCAGTCTCCTCTGAAGTGGAGTGTTACGAGATAAATGACAGTAAAAGGTTCCTCAAACGAAGAGCTAACCCATATTTAATCAATCACTATTTCTACAACCCAGAACAGGTACCAGAAAAATACTTTTTCTCTTTACTTCTTTTATTCAAGCCATGGCGTTCCTCAGATGAGCTTAAAATAGGGTGTGAAACTTACACGGAGGCGTTTAATTTGGTGAAAGAAGAATTAAAAGAAGGAGTCAATTATGGCAATTCAATGATAGAGTCAAGATATAAAATACAAAAGGCATTTGAAATGATAGAGTCTAAAGTTGCTGAGATAAATGAAGATAGGGAAATGGTTGATGATGACGATGGTCCTGAAAATCCTCTAGACTTTGAAGCCGTGGAAGCTGCAAATGCCATGGACGACTTTCAGAGAATCAATATCGCTGAAGAAGAAGAGACTGATCTTCACAGTATGATCGCAAAACTGAATGTAGATCAAAAAAGAGTCTTTGATATGATCATAAATAAAATAGACACTACTGATAATAGCGCTGACGTTTTACGCTGTTTCGTCAGCGGAACTGGTGGCACTGGTAAGAGCTTTTTAATAAAAACCCTAAAGGTTTGGGTTAAGACGCATTTAAACAAAAAAGTGGCAGTTAGTGCTCCAACAGGCATAGCTGCCTTCAATGTAAATGGATTGACAGTACATAGACTATTGCAGCTGCCTGTGGAACACAAGCAAACACCAAAGTACAAACCACTTTCTGATGAAGTACTCCAGGTTTTAAGATCAGATTTGAAAGAAGTAGTGTTGTTTATCATAGACAAAGTGTCGATGATATCCAATGTTACTTTAACATATATTCATTTACGTTTGTCTGAGATATTCGACACAAGTGACGATCAGAACGGGTGGTTTGGAAAGAAACATCTTGTAGTTTTCGGGGATCTCTTACAACTTCCACCGGTAAGAGAAAAGTCACCTTTTGAAAAATTGACAAATACTGAAACTAACAAATTGCTAGGTTCCCTCAGTATGCCCAATCTGTGGATTGAACTGTTCACATACGATGAACTTACAATTAACATGCGGCAGATTAATGATTCTGACTTTGTTGATATGCTAAATAGAATTAGATTAGGTGTGACTACAAAAAAAGACCGCGAGTTACTCTCGACTAGATTATTAACTCTCAAGTCCGATTCAAATGAAAACAGATTAACTGAAATAATTAAACACCTCTCGAAACTTCCTGATGATACCGTTTGCTTATTGCCTACAAAAAATATGTGTCAACAATTAAATACTGCAATGCTAAGATCTCTCCCACATCCTGAAATAAATCTTATAGCTATAGATAGCATTGATTGTCCCAGGTACCTAACAAAAAGAGCTCGTGAATGTATAAAAAAATATGAAGACGATGCTTCTATGACTGCAGGTCTAGAAAAGAACATAATTATAAAAATAGGCGCAAAAGTCATGTTAAGGCGAAACATTGACGTGAGTCTCGGTTTAGTTAATGGATCTATCGGTATAGTGCGAAAAGTAAAGGTTGATCCTGAAAATTCAAAAATAATTAAGAGAATATATATCACATTTAATAATGAACCTAATGCATACGAGCTTGGTCCGGTCAAAACTAAATTTGAAATTATTAATAGAGCTTATGTTCATCGCGAACAATTTCCCATATGTATAGCCTATGCTATAACTATACATAAAAGTCAGGGCCTAAGCCTAAGTAATGCGCTGATGGATATAGGTTCTGCAGTGTTCACATCCGGTCAAGCTTACGTGGCACTTTCGAGAGTTACAAGTCTGGGCGGTTTACATCTCATTAATGTCGACTTTGGAAGTATTAAAGCGCAGAAATCATCAATTTGTGAATACAACAGATTAAGAAGTATTTACCGTCCAGACTTGTCAAAAATTGAGACATCAAAGCCTCCGAGAAAAGCCCATAGAGACAGGGAGTGGGCTTTGAGAAAAACTGTGGCTGAAGCTCAAGAAGTAGTACCGGAAAAGAAAAAGAGGAAGACTACATATAAAAATAAGAAAATATCATAAGACCTTTAACAAAATTCGTTAGAAGTAGATGGTATCAAAAAGAAATGCTCTACAAAAAGAAGTGAGATCCCATCAAAAACATCCTGTAAAAAACCCAAGTCTCGCAGCTCAGTCTTTCTACCGTCAAAAGTTGTGAGATCCATGTAATACCAAGTCGGTTAATCTATTTAGTGTCTACTTGAAGGACTTTCTGTCTTAAGTTATTACATAAGTTATTATCATGCCAATATTAAAAATATTTAACGTTTTAAACAAATAGATCGACTTGGACATCGCTTGATTTGATTATTAGTATGTATCACACTACACAGCACGACGGGCCAGCGACCAACAGGAACGAGAGTTTCAATCGCGTGAGGCGCGAGAGACTAAAGAATCTAATATAATATTGTAATATTCATTTTGTTTTCATGCGATGTCCAAGTCGATCTATTTGTTTAAAACGTTAAATATTTTTAATATTGGCATGATAATAACTTATGTAATAACTTAAGACAGAAAGTCCTTCAAGTAGACACTAAATAGATTAACCGACTTGGTATTACATGGATCTCACAACTTTTGACGGTAGAAAGACTGAGCTGCGAGACTTGGGTTTTTTACAGGATGTTTTTGATGGGATACAGGGTTACAGGTTAAGTCGACCTATTCCTGTTAAGAGCGTATAGTAGGGGTCAAAACAAATTGATTTGATCTTATACCATATCCAAAAGTTAGCCGTTGAAGAGTTATTGCAATTTTAATTTTTTTCTTGAAAATGCCACTTTATCTTAGCGTTTAATTTTTTATTTTACTTATTTGGTCTGTTTTTTTTTTGAGTTTTTATGTAAAGGTTGAGTTAAACAATAATTCTCAGCAATAAAAATCCATATCGCTGCAAACAATTCAAAGAAATGGCTTTTAATCTAAAAATAATGACATTAAAGTAATTTAGTTAACTCGTTTTAAAGAAAGATATTGAAAAAAATCTCTATGAAAATGTCTCTGCAGATGTTTTTAAAAACATGTGCATGTTCTAAGCTATGTAAAAAGGTATGATAACCTCAGGTAGCATCCGTAGATTCCAAGAAATCGGGGATAAACATGGGACAGTGTTAGTAAAGTACAACATCAGAATAAATTTTGTCATAATTTATTTTTCTTAAAAACTTTACAGTTCCTGCTCAACATGACTTCCTCTATTGCGAACACATATTCGAAACCTTTTCCGCAGAGTACTGTTAGTCAAGAGCCAATTAACAACTGGGGTAGTCACCCCAGTTGTTAATTGGTTCCTCATCTTATTGGCTGCATCGATAATTTTTTGTCGTAAAATATCAACAGATGGAATCGGGTTAAAAAAATTACTGGGAAAACTACCATAACGCTCACTATTGGGCTCCGAAAGCACGTGGAAATCCTAACAAGAAGAATCCAAAAAAATCACAAAGACGATTCAGTCTTAATGTGTGGATGGGGATAATTTCAAATAAATTAATTGGACCATACTTCCTTCCGGACAACCTAAATGGTGAAAATTATGAGACCTTTCTGCGCCAACATTTAAGCGACCTACTTGAAGACATACCCCTGACTTTGTTAAGAGACATGTGGTTCCAACATGATGGCTGCCCTGCACATTACAGAAGAAGTGTTAGAGAATGGTTAGACATCAACTATCCAAACAGATGGATCGTAAGAGGTGGGCCCATACCATGGCCGGCTAGAAGTCGAGACTTAACCCCCATGGGCTTTTACGTATGGGGGCATATGAAGAGTCTGGTGTACAATGAGCCGAACCCGATTCCATCTGTTGATATTTTACGACAAAAAATTATCGATGCAGCCAATAAGATGAGGAACCAATTAACAACTGGGGTGACCTGACTCGATAAAAATTGCCCATGTAATTTAATAAAAATATAGCTTTTAAAATAGACTAGGTACCTAACTAGGTACAGTATAATTTTTTTCTTCTTTGTCATAATGTACATTATATTCATATTCAGCATATACTCTTACCTCGCCAGTAGTAGCGACATATCCCGTGATACCAATGTTGATGGGGAACCTGCTCTCATACGGTGACGTTCTTGGTGTACCAGGCTCTGCATCATCACCCGCCTCCAAGTCGAACACTCGAGAGAAACTGCCTTTCGACGCTTCGTGCACTAGGAGCACCTGGAATATGGGAAATTATTTGTGATGCTGGATATAGTACTAGGTTTTTCTTCGTATAATTATTATGTGATCTGAAATATGTTAAGCAAATTATAAAAATGTAACGATACTGGATATAGACAGACAACCACACATTCACATCACACTAACACTCACACACACATACACACGCTCACACAAAGGGAGATTTCAGATTTAACTGTTAAATTATTTATTAACCTTTCTTACTGTATTAATATAATTCACCAAAACAAGGAATACACTCCTTCCTGATATGTCATTTAAAAAATAACTCATTTATCTAGCTGTAAGTACCTACCTTGTTTTGTAATCTTAATTGGCTCATAGTTCTGTATCAATTTATTAAGAAATGTTATTTACTGTAATGCTGTATGATTACGAAGAAATAAATAAATAAATATTATCTTCTTATCAATTTTGTATTGACAGGTACATTCAGATAGGTGTCAAAATGATAATAAAATTTGAATAGATAACACGCTTTATATACGATTGATAGATACATTTTAATTGGCAGTAATTTGCTGTACAAATATTGCTGCAAGGTTATCAAAATTAAGATGCAAATGAGCCATAGAGCTGTGTAAATATTTGATCTGAAGCAACTGCATTTACATGTAAATATAGTAGTCAAAGATAAACGCGCTATCATTCGAATAAATTCTAATAGTTTTAATTTAAAGTAATTTCTATGAATGTGTTTCATTTACAAACATTTTTTTAATTAATTCATCGCAATTTATTTTGGTCTAGGTCTTTTTATTTGCCTGCAAAATCATCTGCACAGTTTATTTATAACTACACTGTTGCAGAGAACTAGCTTTAAAATCGTCTAATTAAGTTTTGAACGTGTAAGTCCCTCTCTATTTACTTTATTAAAACAGACAGAGCAGAAAATAAACAGCCCTCAGGAGCTAAGATGCACCGAAGAAATAGTCAAACAATAATAGTACAGAAAATTAATTAATTCTCAGTGCCATAAAAGATCTGCAGAACCTTAGATTTAAACAACGCATTACCAACTATCCAATCAACAATAACGTTATTATCTTGAAAAGCGGCTTATGAATTTTAATGGGCATTTATCTGTTTCTCTGTAAACAAAGGCTGTATTAAAATTTGATTTCACTCTGCAAACAACATTAATTGGGGTCTCGAGGTAAATATATTTCTCTGGACTATATTGCCGAACGAACGAATTGATCATGTTCGCTCATAAACGTAAAATGAATTGTGTATAGCATTGCGGGTAGTCGCCATTTTGTTCACGAAACTCACAATTGAAATTGCCCTGTTATGAATTACGAACTTTTATTCCATTTTAATGGTAATTGGTGTAAATTAAGTTTTATTTCAACTGCCGATGCTGAAATTCAATTAAATTAGTATGCAAAATCCCTCGGTGGTTCACGTTTGGTTTTAATGCGAGGTGGCTGTATTTTTTTATTGGAATTCGATTTCGGGACGTTCGCATAAAGGGAATCTAATAAAAATCCTAATTAAATTTAATCAAGAAGTTTAAATAGATACGCTCGTAGAGCTACGTAAATTACTAGATATCTCGTTCGCTTCATTTGCCACTATTCTTTGGATACCTACACCATTTTCAATGAATAGCATTTTCAAAAATATTGTTTTTACATGAAACAAAAATCCAATTTTCTCACAGTTAGATTCTATAGATTTTCATTATTTCTTATAAGAAAGTAATAAAAATAGTGTTCCTCTGCAATATCTTCTAAGAACATAAATAATGACGTCACAGAATTCGCCCAGTCGCCGGACCATGGCAACAAGAATAGATTCTCCATTAAAGGGATTTTTTCATCCTACTTCATTGTTGTTACGCAATTAAATTTTTCTTGGATGAGGTCCAATAAATCTTTCTTGAGAATAATGTTTACCTTCTTGAACGGATTTACGTCATATGCCATGGTATAATAACATTTATATTAAGGTAAACGCAGCTATCAACGACCCATCGAAAATCTGAAGGTATTACCGACCTATAAAAGTAATTCGAAATTTAAACGTTTCCAGAACTATTCTAGCTATAGGTAGGCAAAGTTATACACGAATGTATTAATTGAGCATCGTATACTTTAACGTTAGAGTGAGTAACTGAGCAAAAAAGAGTTAAAATGCGTAAGTTGCTGCGGGGTAGCGTGGAAGCAGGACGTGTCGTACTGTTCCGTTGTTCCTTCGGGTAAGTACTGTGAGTATCTTTTTAAGACATTTACAAACAAATGACATCTATACTTTAATTTATATTACTAAATTTCAATGCATTTAAGTGTCAACTTTTCATTTCTTACAACATTTTATTAATAAAAAGTAATTTGAAACGATAAAACTTAAAATTAAAATGGGACGGTGTTAGCTTCACCAGTTTAAGTCGTGGCAGGTATCAACGACCCGTAAGTCGGCAATGGCAGCAACGTAACTTTTTGTTTTATTTTCTTTTATGTTATTATATCACACTAACACAAGTGGTCTTATGGACCAGTTTAAATCTAAGCTATGAGTCTTCATAAAAATCTATTAGCGACTAAACTTTTTTGTCTAGTGTTGTGTCTTTTAGCGTTGTCAATTTATACAAAGTTATGATATTTTCGAGGATCCCTATCGAATAGTTACAGTAGTAAATCATTGTTTTTTTTTGTTTAAACAATATGCATTTGTTCATATTTTGTATGACATTAATCAATTATAATCTATTTTATAGTCTGATGGTCAAATGAATTAAAATAACCATTTTTTTATGGGTCGGTAATACAATTTAGGTTTATACTTACATACTTTAATACCGACCCATGTGGGTCGGCAATAGCAACTATAGGAAGCTATTACCGATCGAATATAGATTGTTTAGTTTCTCATCTACAAATTCAAATTCAAATTGCTTTATTTGCAGAATGTAGAATAAAGATGTTTGTATATACAGATAATATTGATCCTTAAACATTCCGCTCGTAATTGAGCGTGCAAATATATTTTTATTACTTTTATGACATAATAGGTGCCTATTAAAAATTATATTTTTTTTTGGGTTCAATTAACATAAAACATATAATTAGGTATATTTTTTCCAGAAATATGGAGCCACGAAAGCGGCGAAAAGTATTCAGTAAAACACAACTCGCCGAAGCAATCAATCAAATAGCATAACGAAATATCCTAGAGTTTGAAATCCTTAATTTAATATATGTACATATATTAATAGTATTATGTTGATTAATTTAAAAGTTTGTAATTATTTAGTTCATTACTAAAAAGTACTCATTTGTTTTATTAAAAATAACTACAATAAAAAAATACGAATATATTTGCATTTTTATTTCATTTTATTAAGATCGGTAATCATCATCATCACTAGCTTCTATACATTCCATTGCTGGAAAAAGGCTTCCTCTCACATACGATCGGGAATAGCTGCATAAAAATCGTTAATAGCTTCACAGCCGTTTTTATGGGTCGGTAATAGCAACAATCGACTAAGTCACATTGTAAATTATTTTTTACAAGATAATCCTTTATTAGAATGTATTTACTTCAATAAATACATTTTTTATACATAACACTAGCATATAAAATGAAATTATAAATCTTTAGAAGAACCAGTATACTTAAAAAATATGGTTGATTTTGAAATTGCCTTAGAGGGGTCGTTAATACCTGCGTTTACCCTATTGTTCTCAAGAATATCATGTTGAAAGCAGAAAAATATAGACCTGATAAATAACAGAGAAAATTATATTCATTACAGTCTATTAGACCTCTAAGGCGTGGTATAATAAAGCCTCTTAATTACCGGTAAGGAAAAAAATATATGAGGCAGCGTAAGCACATTGTATTCACTAGGGGCTAATAAATATTGACTTCACCTCGAGTACGGGGAGGTGTAATTTATTTATTTTCACACATTAATATAACTTTTGCAACGTTCGCTCTATGTGCGAGTCATAAATTAGGAATGCACTAAAAGGAGAATAACCACAGGAGGCGATACAAATAGCTGCAATGCATAATAGTACGTAAAATATCTAAAATAGAATGCAAGTAACAAATAATGATATTTTATTTATAGGATAGTTGTGTCACATGCAATTGTTACTACACTTTGTGAGCTGTAACCTACATTTCTAAACTGCTTACAAAGACAGTTTCGAAGGCTTTCAAGTGACAATTGAATAAACTACTTCAGCGTAAACGAAAATGCATAATATAGTGAGCCTTTCAAGGATTTAAAAATAAATTGTTAAGCTGCAACTGGGACGATATTGCGAAGCGATTGCAGGTGGCAAGGGATGATTTCTAGTTAGGATTGAGTTTTGAAAATCTACCGAATAAAAATCTGTCTAATTTGCTATTTGTATATCCGTAAATAATAATATGAGTTATTGATAACACAATGTATCAAGTGTGAGATACAATAAAGGTAATGAAGAACAATACGAAGAATTTCAATCACAGTTCTCCTAACACCACAAAAATAACGAGGATCAGTTTTCCATGAAAAATATTTAATAACAGAAGCGAAGAAAAGGAATTAAAAATAAATGGGTGTCAACATTATAAATTCAGGAAGAGAGGCCGCGTATAAAGCATAAAATTAACAGTACGCGCTTTCCACGCTAAGCCATACAATTTCCCGCGGGACTGCTTTCCGGCATTAAATACGAGTAACATTTCATTTTCGTGTTACCGTAATATTCACAAAACACGGCCGAATTAATTTAAATATGACGGTTCGAATTTGCTATTCACCTTTCCATACAAGTTCAGAGGTTAGCCACGGTCCCTAATATTTTAATTCGTTCTGTATGTACAATTGTTACATTGATGTTGTAAAGTAAAAAAAAAAAAAACATTTTTGACGTATGTAGCCAACTGTCAAGAAGGCTGTGGACTGGCAAGAAGAGAGAAAATACAACAGATCACAATTAATTGTTCACAAACAATTAATTGTGATCGTGTTTTGTTATCGTTTTGTTATCTTCAAAATCTTACTTCATTTGTTTCTTTTATTCCCCTAATCCTTCACCTCCCTTTAAATTAAATCACTGTCTCATTGATGAAGTATCTTCTCATGTCACTATGTTAGAGCTGTCACAAATAATTGATATTAATTATATTTCATACACGTGGTGTATGTAGGTTGTCCCGACCGACTTAGATTATTCTTTTTTGTTCAAATTACTACATGCATCATGATTCGTGCTTCCGGCTGGTTACTTTTTCATTATTAAAAAAATAGCACATGTAATCTATGCTTTACCTAACCTAACACGTTTGTGAACAGATATAATATTATATTATACAATTTGTGTACAGTATACGCAAATTACTAAATTACAATACATATTATATTATACAATTTGTGTACAGTATACGCAAATTATAATAATTACATGACATATTTTAAAGTAATAAATTAGGCACATTTCAAATATTTTACAATGTATTCATTAATAATAAAACACACAACAATAAAAAATTAGATGTAAGTTTCTCATCTGAGTTCAGTTAGAATTATTTATTATATAATTTACTGTAACAAGCTCTACATATAGAAAATATATTCATGCATTTTCCTTTCAGACAGACAACATAGTCAATCACAATAACGTGCAAAACAGATCTATTGTCTATCATAGCGTTTAAAGTATTACATAACGCAATCCATAAACCGATTGACCGAGATATCCGATACCCGGTATCGAATCGTGTTAGGGTCGGCATAAACGGGCCACCGACCACAGCCACTACCAGCGACAGCTCCTAGTAGCCAGCGACAGCCACAAGGGGCCAGTGATAGTCACTTAACATACTAATATAATAAATGAGGAAGTTTGTGAGTTTGTATGTGTGGATGTTTGTTACTTTTTCACGCAAATACTAAACCGATAGCAATTAAATTTCGCCCACACATAGAGGATAACTTGGATTAACACATTGGATGGGTTTTATCCTGGAAATCCCACAGGAACGGGAACTATACAAAACTAGACTATGTGGCTGTCGCTGGCCACCAATGGCTGTGGTCGATGGCCTGTTTGCACCGAGCCTTATTGTCTCAAACGTTCACCGCCGATACCCAATCATCTGCCGATCTTATTTACATAACACAGGAAAGAGATCATTTCAGTTGCGATACATTACTTTTTAGCACAGTGACGTCTGTTACGCAAATACCTTAATTTTAATATTGTGATATGCTTATTGATTGTATCAAATATGACGCATATATTAAGGAATAGTTAAGAGTTGAGCGTAATGCATGAGTGTTTTTATATTTGTTTATTTAGATGTTTAAGACGGGCTTTAGAGTGCATATGGGGTTAATGATTGTTATGAAAGCTTACTCCTTAGATTTCTAGTAACCTATTCAAAATGGTACAATTTTTATATGCACTAATAATAATAATACCGTGATGTTTTCTTTATACTATTTCCTGTCTACAGCGTACTTCTTTCTTTATCTGTAGAATTTTGTCGAGTAATACAAGCTTTTTTTTTTTAATTTCAAATTTTAAATTAAGATCAACTGTAGGTATGAAGAAGAAAAATGTTATGACGTCGATATAGCAATTTCTATAATCAAAACAGTCCCAAGTTGGGTTTGCTCAACACATTAACAAAGGTTGAGCTGAATTTTCATAATATCATCACGTGTTTTATTCAAAATTCCAATTTACCTTTCTTATGAAAATCGTAAGGCCGGATTTCTATGCCTTTTACCGTTGACATTTTGCAAGATTTATAATGAAAAGTGAAGCCTTATGAGATTACTTTGTCGTCCGTCTTTCCTTAGAGACCCCTTTTCTCTCTGCGACAGGTATTGAGTTACAATAGGCATGACGAAAGATTTTGAAATCCTCTTCCATAATGTGTGTATACGTTTACTATACAAGAAAAACCCTATATTTCGGTAATATACTTAAATTTAACGAAGATAAAAGCCATTTTTCAAAAAATATTTATCAACTGTGCCAAAACAGCTCGGAGGTGTCATGGCGTAAGCGTGACGTCACTCTTTAGTAAATACGTAATTATTTGTATGCATTGCGAAGAAAATTAAAAAAATATTTATTTAATATGTGTTATAGAAACGAATTTCAAAGTTTATAAGTGGTGTGCAGTATTGCAGTGTGAATCCACATTAAAATAATGCTCAAAAATGTGTTAGTAATTATTTCAAGCGAGAAAATAATAAGAAATGATTGTATAAAGTTGGCGCGGAGAACCCCGAAACCACGTATTCGTGAATTCGCAATTATATTTCTGTTCTGAGTCGATAAAGCATACGTGAAACAATAGAAAATAAATAAAAATGCGTATTCTCAACTTATTCATAATAACAAAATACATCTGACGTGAGTTGTTTACTTAAGCGTGACGTCACGCGTGTTTTAGTCAAGATGGCCAACTGCAGAATTTCAATGTTTTATTTTATTGATAATCTCTTTAATCTTAGTGTTTTTAAGATTTTTAAGTCACTATATTGAATGTATTTATTATACATTTTCCCTTAAAAACACTAATACGATCATTTATGGATACTGTCGTCATGCCTATTAATATTAAAACCCGAGGTCGGCTGAAGTTCAAGCGAATACAAACTATACAACAATAAATGATTATACATTTCTCTTGTTTTAATTGGTGCATTCGAAAAGTGTTTTTTTCGTCAGAAGGTATGACGTTGAATGTTCACCTCAATATATGCTAGTAATTTAAGAGTTGACTTGATCGATTCCATATGTCTCCAAACGTCATACCCATATAATTTCGGCGCTTTCTTTCGATTTCAAAGGGTGACGACGTAAATAATGCGAACTAAAAAGACCACATTATTGTGTTATATTAACCTGCTATCCGGTGTCACGAAAACGATTCTTTAATTACATCCAAACGTTTCATATTCGTAAATAAAACAAAAAACTTCATAAAGAACCCTTTTTTTTAACTTTTTTTTTTTTTTTGATTCAGTAAATAATATATTGTGTTGATTAAATCTTATCTTAATATATATATATATAAATCTCGTGTCACAATGTTTGTCCTCAATGGACTCTTAAACCACTTAATCGATTATAATAAAATTTGCACACCATGTGCAGTTCGATCCAACTTGAGAGATAGGTTAAATCTCAAATCGTTTTAGAGAAAGCGGGCGAAGCCGCGGGCGGTTTGCTAGTAATATATATAAATAATATTATGTTGAATCAATAAGTTGTCTAGTAACCAAATTTATTTAAAAAAGAAGAGCTTGTACGATAATTTTATGTTTCACAATCATAAAAGTGTAAGGTATTCTCTGGAATGTATCAAAGTATCACCATATTATATAATTTGATTATTTATGGGTAAAGTGTATTTATGACGACAGTTAAAACTAAGTATAGCTAGGTGCGTCATGTCTCGCTACGTTCATAGAAAACGGCCGCATATTAATATTTATGTTACGAGTAAACGATATCAAATCATGCAATATTTCTAAGCTAATTATTTCTTCGAATACTGCTAATTAGACATGAACAATTTTCAAGGAAACATTTAATGTAAGTATTTATTTGTCTATGCTACATCTTCAAACTACCACAGACACATGGAGAAATGCATCATAGAAGAGAGTTTCGATAAATGTTATACAAAAAAAAGACACTAATGAAGAAATGTTATCAGTGTGTAATTGAAAATTTACTTAAAAGCATGCTTTTGCATTAAACTTTGACGTGACGAAAAACTTCAAAGTTTTATTGCCCATTTTTCAAGAGAAAAAAATAAACAGCAAAATGTTTGCCATCACATCTTATGCGGGTTAATGAAGAAATTCAAGATTATGAATCTAGATATCTAGAATTCAGAAATTACTAATTAATGTTAACAAAGTAAAAAAAATAATCATAAAGAAAATGCTTACTCATAAGTTAGTAACGATTTTCAACATCTCAAAAACAGAGTGTAACTTATAAATTCTAACAGACCGCGAAGGCGACGTATCAAAAACCTTTCTACAACTTGGAACAAAGCATTCGTTAGAAGTGCTCATTATATTAAAACCTTTATTTTCATCGCGTTTCGGTCGTATATCTCAATTCGGAAACATTGGCGGTGTTCCAATAATCCGATACAATGTTGTATAGTTATTCTTCAATGGGTATCAGCCAAGAACTGGAAAGATAGTAGCGGGCAACTTAAGGAATTAGTTTTTCGTACATCGTATGGTGCAGATATGTGAAAGAATACAAAGGAAATCATTTTATTTCTCTTCTCTAGTAACTTTCAATGGGGACAATGGCTAGGAAAAGTACTTATATAGCATCTCTGTATAAACGTATTGGATGAAACGTATTACGTCACTTGCTGGTTTATCATATTATATGCAAAAGGAGAATGGCGAAACTGGGCCTAACTGTTACAGAAATCATAATATATTTAAAATTCATTATATTATTTTTAGTAATTCTTGGTAAAATATTTACTCCTGATTCTATGGGAAAACAAATCTTTGAAAAAAAAGATAATGTGTTCACTACCGGCATTGTTATTTAGATTTCTATGACTACCGGTCTTATCAAGCAGAGATTGTCAGTGTTGTTAGGAGTAAAAAAGTCGAATATATCGATTAATACGAATGAATGTCTATATTTTATTTTTAATTTTATTGAATTCAAATGCTTTATAAATCAGAAGCAAAACTTAACTTATTTTTAACACATATCTTAATTTATTTAGATCATTCTATAAAATATAAACAGGTTTTACTTAATCAATAATAATTATAACATTTTTATTTAGGTAGCTGGCCATTAATAAAATGTCAAATTATTAATCATAATTGTGTCAGTTATGAGTGATTTGTTTATGTTTGTTGTTTGACATTTGAGTGAAGTTTTAGGCCCTTCTCCCATTACGATACGCATAGGCGATTCAAGTATCCTGCAAGTCTCGGAGACTAGTCGCCGCGGAGTATCTCACATACATTTTTATGTAGGCTCGCACACTACGCTACTGGTATCCTACACGTCCGCGACTAGTATAGCACTACTCACCGTGTCGGTCGCTTTTGCATCGCGTCTCGACTCTCGCGCGTATCTTTTCGTTAGAAAGATAAAAATATCTAATCATCATGTTGTAGTTCTCGTTCGGCTACAAAAACTCTACAATTTATGTTTCTTTCAATATATGGATGAATCCAGTACTTCTTACTCTTACGTTGGCGTCTTCTATTTCTATAAAAAAGAAAAACTGCAAGAGCTTCTTCGTCACTGGAATTGCTGATTGCTCGACATAACGACGTAACTGTTGTTGCAATAAATAAATGAATTATTATTATTATAACGTCGGTCCACAAAAACGAGGCACAATAATGATGAATTTAGTCGCATAATATGCGAGCATCGGGTAGCCAGCAAATATCTAAGTAGTATTCTACGCGAGTATCGCATTCTAGAAGTATCGTACCTAATGGCAGAAGGGCCTTAGTAACGTTATATTCAAAATTGATCTTAATCAATATCCCAATATCTCTGCTATCCCATAGAAAAGATCTATAATTATTATATTCATAGAGTCTGTATATTTTTATCTATTTTATCACCCATAAATCATCAGTAGATAGGGAGGCGAGGTAGCTAAATGGCGTAATTAAACGGCGCCGTCGAGACTTATCAAAATCGATAGATAAAATAATTTCGAAAAGAAAAGCTTCTATGGTAAAAACCATTTTAGCGGTGGGTTTGGCGTGTACGGATTTTCAAAAATGTAAAAAAAAATAGTTACTTGGGCATTCTCGAGCGCGTCAGATATTCATACTACGTATGCCCCAAGTGCCTCTGATAACAACGGTATACTAATCTGCCGGTTTGCGTGGTGGGGCTAGGCATATTAATTCGTCAAAAATGCACAAAAAAAAAATTTACTCGAGCGCGTCAGATTTTCGGAAGGGGTGTTAAGTAGGCCCCAAGGAAGCTCCCCTTAAAAAAACTGACGATTTCGGCGTGACGATAAGTTACGATGAATTTTTGAAAATGCAGAAAAAAAAAGTCCTTTTGAAATACTCGAGCGCGTCAGATTTTCATAGGGGAGGTTTATCTCGGTCTCCTGAAAGCATATTTTCTTAATCTGACAAAAATGTTGGTGGGTTCTCTTAATCTGACCGAAAAAGGTTTGAGAGTTTCTTTTTTTTAATCATCGTTATTTCATATCAATTTTTCTTAACACCCTCAGTTTTCGAGATATACTAAAAAAACCGGGAGTTTGAGTTTTTATGATGCTTCAAGTCAAAAAGTTTTAACTTTGGACAAAAATGTAAAGAGACCTTTGTTGTGTAAAATAAAATTACCTTTTTTGTTTATTCAAACTTTTTTTTTTGTAAAATGTATCGTTCGCGACTTATATACTGCAACGCGTTTTTCGGAAGACGAAATGGCTCCTCCAGGCTTCCGGTCACGCGGAAACCGGCAGCTTTTGTATTTTTAGTAAGTTTTAGATTATATTCTTCAAAATAAAAATAAAAACAATCGCGCTCGAGCATGCCGGATTAACGTTTTTTTTTTACAAGTTCGCGACCCTATAACTTGGCGGCGTCAAGGACTTATCGTCAGATTAGTTAAATTTAGTCTTAAAACACTAAAATCAACCCCCAATATCTTAATCTGACGTGCTCGAGTATTTCAGACTATCGATTTTTTTTTACTAATCTGATCGTCTATCCTGGGCGCGCGTCACTACTTAAAGAGCTAAATAGTTAACAAGGTTGTTCTATTAGGTCTAAGGTATCTCTCATATCTTAAACTGCCACGCTCGAGTATTGCAGAAAATTCCCCTCTTCGCCTCCCTATCTACAGTGTAACGATCAGGCCCAGAGTCCTATGGGAGTTTGCCATTCTCCTTTGGCTCGATGAAATAGAATTGTTTGCACAATTAAAACACTGCTATGTGTAGTTTATTTTATCGTTTATGGCTGCAACGAGTTTTGCCAAATCCTTGACACGGCTCTTTTTTTTAAATGTTGTATTGGAAAAAATAACACAAACGTAAATTCTCGCTACAAAATAAATAACAGAGTTAAAATTCGCAACATACAATGTAGAGCATAATTTAAATATTGACAGTCATCTCATTGTAGACCGACTGCGAGTTGCCGACAAATATTAATTAGCATTCAGTTGTTTGTACGATAATCGCGATAAGACCGACATCGGCGCCACCTCAGGCCGACGCCTAGTCACTACAACACTAGTTATTACAAGTTCCATTAAATAGAATTTACCGGCGACGGATAGTCGGGGTGATACTGCGAATTAAGCCTAGTTTACATGTGCCCAAACACGCCTGAGTGTCATTAAAAACGTATTACTTAAAGTAACTTTACGCAAGACGTGTTTTCTGTACTATTATACCGCTAGCTCTTATATTATGCTCATATTACAGTTTTGATCTAGTTAGACACGTTAAATCGAACAAACAATTATTTCAATGCATAGGTATATAAACACAGCGTAAAGTGATTATTCGATATCGAAAACTGCAATAATTCAGTTTATAATTTCATATCGCTGAAAATAATACTTTCGTTTCTTGATTATATTTGCGGTTAACTGAAGCATGCAAATTGGTTTTGCAAATCTTGTATGAAAATAGAATTGAGTATACTATAAAATCATTAAATTTTTCTTTATTTTTATTGTTTGTCATAATAATATATCGGAGTAAGTTTTTTAAATTTTTTACTCATAAATTATGTATGGATAAGTAATCTGTTTTTCATTTTATATTTTACTTGTATATAATATATTTTCGTAGAAAATGTCATGTATCATCTTTATTCAGGAATCCTACATTTCGAAGAAGCCTATCCATATCTTACATTAATGTTTGATTATTTGTGACTTTATTAAGGACCTCTTAAGAGTAAAGGCCTCCTCCTGTTTTCTCCATTCTAGTCTGTCATTTGCTTTTTTCATCCAATTTTCTCCAGCTAGTTTCAGAATTTCGTCTAGCCATCTCTCAGCCGTTAGCTATAAATGTAAAACTTTTGTAAAACTATATATTTAATTAAGGAAATAAAAAGGCTTTTTTTTATTTATTTGTGACTTATGTAAACTAGGCTTTAATGATATCTTCGCGGCCGCGGGCGATTTGCACTTACAGATATTGCTATTTGCCTTCCTTACAATTATAGACTATTCAGGTAATGTTTGAAACTGGCGATAATTTGCCTTCAGTGTTTATCTGATTGCGATTATATCGAGGCATACGCCTTGTAAGACCTAGAGTTAAAATTAAAATATGCAAATCGACATTAAACATTCAAATTCAATTTGAACGAAATACATATTAATAAATAATAGTTTAAAAAAACTAAAAAACACGTTTTTTGCAAATTGAAAAATGGAATAATTTTATCAAATTAGTGTATTGTCATCGGTCCTCAATAAATCTACAAAGTTTGAACGAAATCTGGTCGTTTAAAGTGGGTCAAAATCGCGCCCAAAGAAGTCGGTTACAAACAAACATACAAACATACAGGTGAAGCTAATAAAAACCGTGTAAAAACGAACGTTACGTCTAAGCCAATGTTACTATCGTTAGCGCGATTGTTGATTTTGTACACATTATGTAAATTTAAAAAATCAGTACATTTCAATTTATATAAACGATATATCTGTCGCAATCAGTTTTGAATACAAATGCAAATTCTGCAATCCGAAGACGTATCGATATTCCGACGAACTAACTTAGTTATAGAAAGACTTGGAGATAGTCAAACCATCTTGTGAATTTGATACTATCCTTTGTTGAATGTTGTGTTGATATACATCCAATGCCACAGAATACATAATAGTATCTACTTGCTTATACAAACAACCAGATTATATAAGCTTTTAAGCCCGTAATTGGATTGTTTCAAATCTAAATTCGACTGTTTTCAAAACAATCCACACCGGTGTTGGGTTGTTTCCATTTTCATTTTCCTATTTGTGATCAAATGTTTTGTTCGCGTTTTTACGTGAGCGACGGGCGGCAGCTTTATCAGAAATTTGATTGCTTTTTTGTTAGTCTAAAACAATCGATGCCTGAACACATGTAGGTTTTTGATAACGTTATCCATACAAAATGATTGAATTTTAAATCGACTATTGAATAAGTAACGAAGTTAAACTGCCGATACGTATTTTGAATACGTGTAATGGGTTGCAACAATTTCGTAATTTTGATTACTTTGATGCTTATTTTAGTTTGCTTATCCATACTTATATTATAAATGCGAAAGTAACTCTGTCTGTATGTCTGTTAGTCAATCACGCCTAAACTACTAAACCAATTTTCATGAAATTTGGTATGGAGATATTTTGATACCTGAGAAAGGACAAAGGCTACTTTTTATCCCGGGAAAATGACGCAATCCCGGAAATCCCACGGGAACGGGAACTATGCGGGTTTGACTTTGACTGCGCGAGCGAAGCCGCGGCCGGAAAGCTAGTTTTAAATAAGTCTTACGACACATGTGATTAATTTCCTCTCATAGAACATAGTATTATTTACGATGTAAGAATCCGTAATAATACAATTCACACGATAATAATTTATCTCAGATACTAACTGAGATAGGAATCATTATATTATTATTATCAAATACTTTATGCTAATGATACTAATATCCTTTAACCTTTTACAGTCCTAAGGATAATATGCATAATTTCATAAGAAATCACCTTGCCATTAAATTCTTACTTTCTCATGGTTATAATAATTATGTTAATTCTACGTGAGTGAATTATAATATAGTAAAAAGTAAATAAAACGATTTATTATAGCAGAAGGTAATTCGTCCCTGATGTGTTTGTAAAAATATTTGAATATGTATTGACATGAAATATACAGAATCCATACTAATATTATAAATGCGAAAGTAACTCTGTCTGTCTGTCTGTTAGGTACTCAATCACGCCTTAACTACTGAACCCATTTGCATGAAATTTGGTATAGAGATATTTTGATATCCGAGAAAGGACATTGGCTACTTTTAAACCCGGGAAATAGGATAGGTTTTATCCCGGAAATCCCACGGGAACGGGAACTATGCGGGTTTTTCTTTGACTGCGCGGGCGAAGCTGCGGGTGGAAAGCTAGTTCATTATAATTTTAATTGTTTCATTGTTAACTTGATTTTAATACACTTGAACTGGGTCTGCTTAACAAATTCCTTTATTTGCAAACATAGGTAGTCATCTTAGATCATAAGTAATGATCTAAGGTAGTCATGCAACATGTCATACACCCAAATACAATTTATTCTGTTTATTTCCCACTCACGTCACAATCGTATGAGCGTCTACGTAGGTAATATGAAGTGTTATGAATTAAACATTGCAAACCACACTCTAAACATATTCCTAAATTAAAAGCGTAGTCCCGTGTCCACCTAGTGGGGCAAACGCAATATGCATAACTACTTCTATTTCAATTATCTTTTCTTTTTGTGACAAGTATGTGATCAGTCTTCTATGCCTTCTGAACATAATTCATCGTCATCATTTTTTATATCTTCGTCTCCATCTAGACTGGAACAGTTCTGAGCTCACGCGCTAATCATTGTAGCAAGGAAGTGGTTATATTCCTAACCAAAACATGAATAATTTCAATACATCAGAAGCTACAAGAGACCCAGTATTATCATATTATCCGCAAATCAACTAACCTACACTCTCTGACACCGTACGAACTGCAACCTCTCCTATACTTGCGCATTCCTAATGCCACAGAATGACAACCCTTAGAGTGGCCGAACACGGGCGGCTCGAGCAGTCGGTCGTTGCCTGTTCGATCTGTCGCTACAAACCGCGCAGTTGACGGCTTGAAGCGGTCGCGACGGCTCGAGCAGTCCGTGTACGGCAGTGAATCAATGTCCATAGTTCACCGTGCGGTCGCGGCTTCAAGCCGTCGGTCTCAACTGCTTGAAGCGGTCCGTGTACGGCCGCCCTTAGTCTATATTTTCTATAGTCAACTAACCTGCACCCTCTGACACCGTATCAAGCTCTGCGTGTGCGTTAGTATCCGCAGCACCATGTGTTCTATCGTGCTCTGCTCCTCGAACACCATCCTCGCCAGGTCCAATAGCACTTGGTTCCTCTTCACTTCGAGTTGTGATCTCTCGTATAGTTGCGCATTCCGTAAGCCAATGCCGCAAAATTGGAGGTATGAGGCGAAAACTTTCTCGTCGTTTGATGTGAATGGGCCGTCGTTTTGTTTGTTTATAACCTGAAATGTAATGCATTGTGAATACCCATTGTATGTACACGACTGTATATGGTGACATTACAATTTTATATAATTAAATTGGATGCAGAAAACTTTCGACATCGGAAGAATGCCATAAAAACATGCCAACCACGCATAAAACTTTCTTTCGATGTTTTTTTCTTATCACATACGTAGTAAAGTTCTGCATTATACTAATTGGAAAAAATGTGTGCGTGTACTAGTGTACACACGTAAGAAGTGAAACTTCTTTATGACCTTATTTTTCAAAATATAATTTACTATATGCAACTTTACAGAAATACGTCGAATCACGCGTGGTAGGGATAAGAAAAAGATGGCGCGTAACGGAAAAATGTCACGCGTAACGGAAAAATGTCACGCGTAACGAAAAAATGTTACACTAAATTTTTTCCAACCCCGATAAAGAAGTTTCACTTCAATAAATGCAAAAAAGTCATTTTATTTTAGAAACAACATCTCAACATTATGAATTCTATACCAACTTTAAATTTGGATTTGAAGATGACGTTAAAAATTTCTAGGGAGATGTTTCCTAGGAATGTTCAAGACATATTTTTATTAAACCCATACGGCATACCTCAAGAAGAAGCCGTATCAGCATATCAACACAAGCGTTTGCTATCGTTAGTTACAAATGTGCAAGTAAATAATCCATTTCACGGAATTAAATATTATAAAGGAAAGGTCAAGAAAAGATGTATATTATAGTCATGCGAAATTTAATTTAGTATAATATTCGAGACATTTATCATTATTAATAGGTACATCAATGTCTTTATTTAGATAAGTGGTGGATAGATCTATATAAATAGCCGCTGAAATCATTTACGCAAAGCAATTTAAACTTTTCCTCGTAATATAATAGCTTTCCTTTCGACAAGTTTCGGGACTCAAAGCACAGAATACATAATAGTAGCTAAACGCTACAGAACGGACACTCTCCGCCTCCCGCCAAAATTAAACACTTACCTCACCCCGCACGATCAGACATAAAATGGTCCATATTTTTCTACAGGGACGATACGCAACGAAGATTGACAACATTAATCAAATTGACTTAAAGTAATTTTATTATTTTGGATTTGTGATCATCGTTTTTCGTAGAAAATGGTTAGATATTGTGCTGTTTACGGATGTATTTCATCAGAAAAACGCGAATTTTTTTTTTACGCTAGTCAAAAATGTGCCAACCATAAAGCGTTAACACACACATTTGCAGTCTCTACAGTGTGACTGTCAAAACGATAATTTTGTATGGAGTGTCCGGGGTGTGCTCAAAGTTTAATTTTGATATTATAATAAGTATAAGATTAGAAACTTATATTACCGAGATGACTTTATCAAAGTTTACAAATTGGTGAATAAATAGCGACCTACATAATATTTTTGAAGTGTTTTGTATTCAATAGATTTCTTAATATTGCATTCATGTTCTCGTATTTGGTAAGTACATCTAGTCACACACGTTTCCAAATCCGAGCACAAGGATACGCGTATACACAGTCATATTTACCTACTATTTTATTAAAACGCGATATTATATTCAATACATCAATGTATCAATCAATTAATACAGTCAAAACATAAGCTGTTTCACTTAGAGCCACATGAGCAATTTCTGAAAATGTTCTGTTCAGCTCATCTGTACCGTACTAAATAATGTATGAAAACCAAAATGTTAAAAAATCTATCCATGTCTTCACCACTTTGCAAAACAAGCAATAAGAGCTAACCTGCGCAACACCAATAACCTCTCCGTTGATATCCTTGATGGGCATGCAGAGCAGCGACCGCGTCTTATAGCCCGTCTGCTGGTCGATGTCGTGGTTGAACCTTTCGTCCTGCAACAAGATGAGAATATGGTTATACTAAGAAATGAGATAATATTGTTTTATATGTATTTTTTTCGGTAACATATGGAAATTGGTAATCTAGGTCAGCTACAAGTCCACCCAAGAGTTAACTGTCGGTACATTGCATAGATATATCGCAGTGACGTTTTCAGTAATAAAGTTTCCTTTTTTGTACAATTCTTCAGAGTGTATAATAATTAATATTATAATACTTATATATTAACTAGCATTAGGAATTGATTTATAGCATATTATATTTATAACGTATCTGCGCCGAATTCATGTCGAGGCATGTCTGTATGAATATTATGTGTTTATT
Organism: Colias croceus; assembly: GCF_905220415.1. NCBI lineage: Eukaryota > Metazoa > Arthropoda > Insecta > Lepidoptera > Pieridae > Colias > Colias croceus. The sequence continues at coordinate 4,528,414 of NC_059551.1, read as the reverse complement.
ATGTGATTTTTGTTTAACTTCGACCATGTGGAAAAACTAGGTCAAAATATTAGGAATAATAATACAACCCCACTGATACCATACTTTATTAGAATCGGGATTATCGTCTTTGTTATGTGTTGTGTGCTGCGAAGAACAATTTAAGAAATAGAACAAGTAGATGAAGTTTTATATTAACGAAGTTATTAGTGTCTTCATAAACACATGTAGTGAAACCATTGTCTACACGATAAGACGGTCATAAAAAACACGCAGAGATATCAAAACGAAGTCCCAATTTCATTCATGAACACTGGTGGAAGATTACAATTAAAGTTTCAATTGAAAAGGGCTAAAATTACTACTAATTGATTGCTATAATTTAAAACATTATCCATCCCCCAATCGAACTAATTGAAACTAAAATTGAATGTCACACAAGGTAATAATAAAGTGAGATGTCTAATTAATTCTCCGTTCCTTGCTCAAGGGAGCCTGAAAGGTAACAAGACGGTAGCGACCACAAACCGCACGCCTACATCACACACGTTCACTAATTGATCTTTTAGCTTACAACAACTGAAAATTGTATCTTTGATCTTTTGGAACGTAAGACTTCAACATACCTTGGTCCTAAGTGTAAGACTAATAGGCTTAATTTGGGCGACAAGATTTTAGTCTGACATTTACAAATCACGTTTGCTACCATTTTGTATACGATAAATATTTATTTAGGTCTTTTAACAATAATAATATATTAAAACAACTAACACTTTTAGCATATCGTACGAAATATAATATTTAATTTTGAAATTCTTGACTGACAAAAATTTAATCAGAAAATAGTAATAAATTTATTCAATTTACCTAACTCTTCTTTATTGAGGGTAAGTACCTACTAAATAAACGTTGTGTCAAGCACTTTTTCCACGTTCGATCCCTTTAAAAACCCCGCTATTGAATCGAAAACTTCGATAAAACGATTTAACTCTATTTCTTTGCTCTTCTATTTATTTCTACTAACTGTGATTCCCTTATTTATGCTCCCAAGCGGTTTGGATAACTATTTAAATTTTCAAGCATTTGAATACCACAAGTACTTTCACAAAATTTGCAATATCTAATCCGTATTTGTCGTCTACCATTTTGAAACATTTGAAAATCCCTGCCTTTAAAGATATCCTATAACATATGTAGACATTTTATTCATAGGTTTGTTTATACAAGATTAGGTATTCGGATCATCAAAAAAATTATTTTTCAATTTATTTGAAAATATTCAAGTTTTTTGAAAAGTTTAAACTAGATATTATTTTGTTATACTAATGTAAATTATGTAGCTCCGTAGTGACGAAGCCATATGCTACGCGGTCGACCATAAATATGCATATTTCCTGTGAAGTGCAGCCAATATGCCTTCACTCTTAAAAATTTCATTCATATGGAATTTATACAGGTTTGGAACATTATAAATTATCCACAAAATATATTCGTTGTTACTTTACATGCAACTGATGCATCGGAAGCATTATTATAAAAAGTAAAATGCATCTTCCACATTATATTATTGTGATTCCTTAAAGCAGATATTTTTAACCTGTCACTGGTCACAATTGCATTCTATAAAAACCATCAATAACATTATCAGTTGCAATAACTGACAGCAGTTGGAAGACACCCAAATATGGTATTAAAATTTATTATTATAAGCTAACGCTAGCGAACAAAATCTTTAGTTTCACACTGCACATAAATTATAGTAGGACGTCATATCACATGATATACACTATGTAGTTAGCATTTTGCGGCGAATCATATGGCTTCAAGCCAAAGACGGAATTACATAGTGTTCTATTCATGCCTAGGAATAGTTCTAGTGATAAGATTTCATCCAACTGTAAAATACATACCGTTCAATTAGATAATCACATGTACTGTATAATATCATACTTTTGTACATAGTGCGCGTTGTTTTCAAAATATCTCCAAAAACTAATTTAGCGATTCAACATTCATTGTACCTACATATTAATTGTACCTACTTGATAACTCCAACTTTTAGAAGTGATAGTGAAGGTCTTTCACCACTGAATAGCGCTAACTCATAGAAATAAGTGCACCAATAAAAATAATTCAAAGCCAAAAGTGTTGTAAACAAAGTTGTTGAACGATTTCCGATACAAGTCGCGGTGATTTATCGAAGTTTTATACACGCGTGTATCAGATAGATAAACTTCGATAATAAAACACGAAATACGTTATTGCTTTTCATATCAACGAGGATTTTTCAAAGTTCAAACACTCGGCCCGTAATAACCTTGATTATGGAGATATCAAGCGCAAATTGACTGACAGAGTTCCATTAAGATAACGCATTTTCAAAATCCAATGCAAACAATAATAATGTATTGTCATGCATAACTCACGATAAAATTAAAAGCATTTGAAGACTGACCCATTAAAAATTAAGGTCAAGTACATTGTAGTAAAAACACTTAATGTCAACAAGTGTAATCGTCATTTGTTGAAAGCGTCGCGTGTAGGCGTTTTAAAATAATGTTTGTAGCTGGGAATTACAAAGGATAACATATAAACAACAGATAAATCAAGGAAATAAAATCATGTAAGTATTAAAAAAAATATTTTTTGATCTAATCTTTAATCGAATTGATGGGATTGCCACTTCAAGCATACTTCTAACTAATTTCATAATATAATATATTCCAAAAAATTCAAAGAATATATTTTAAACTTTCGCACACAAACCATGTTAAAGTAATGAAACTATAGTAGAGCCATTTTAATAGGCAACATTTGACAGTTCAACAAAATTCAACAACGTAACCTAGTAACGACGACATAGAATAACATGATATTTCGTTTTGTTAGAACTGCACATTTGCTTAACTTTTTTCAATTATGATTACATATTTATAATAATAATGACCGATACAAGTAATTTTAAGATTTAATTTTACTGATAAACCATACTAAACATACTAAACAATTTCTGAATTGAAGAACTGACGTCGCTACAATTTTGTGTCAATAAACCTTTTTTCTTTTTAAATACTAGAGACGTTACTCTTAAAATCGAAATCTGACATCTAGAATCGAATGCATTGATTACTTGTGAATAAAAATCATCATAAATTAATAAATTCGATTGACAAATGTTTCAAATCCGTATCGATTAATTCACTTTAATCGATGTTTTTAAGCAGGTTACCTCTCTTCGAAGATAAAATTGATAGACGTCAAATGTTGCCTATTAAATTGGCTCGACTATACGACATTGGCATCACGAATGGCTCGAATAGTGGGTTCATCCGTCTTCAAGTAAAATGACTCGCGAAAACTTTGCATACAAATGTTTAATCTCAAACGATGAAAGAGTCAAAGACCCTTAAAAAGGAAAATGTTTCACAAAAGATTCAACCGAGACTCGATAAAAATAAACCACGGCTAAATTCGATTGTACTGCATGTTTCCTCCGCGGGGGAGGAATTTTTATATCTCACTAAGTTGGAGCTACTCAAGTTTACATGAATTCTAATATGAGATGAACCTGAAATATTGCATAATGTTCAAGATTTCTGTTTCTTGGAAATATAAATGAAACGGTCGGAACAAAACATGTGTCGCATGCAAAACAGAATGTATTTGCCTTTAGACCAAATCGAGGTCTTCACGAAACCACATGGCACATTTTTCATTTATATTTCTGAGCTTTGTTTGCCTTTTTGTATTTCGTTACGAAAATTGCAATGATGTTGAAAATACCGCAGCACAATTAACTTTGTTAAACGTAACATACATCTTAAAAGATTACAAGTTAAGTACAACATTGTCTGTCTTTACATATAGTAATCTTTACATCATATGACAAAGTATTACATCTTTACATAAAGTAATACTTTGTCATAGTTTCCCCGTAAGTATTAATTTCAAACTGACGGCAATATTGCCCCGGTACCGTGTAATTTTCGACAATTGCCCTCATATTAGCAAAGTTGAACGCTTTACACGAAACGACCCTTTTATGCGTCTTCTTGAAACCGTTGAATCTGAATAAAATGCATATGTACAATCTAAATCTGCCTTAAAAAGGGAAGAATTATTCGATGACATGACTATCAGACTATCTATTATTTAAAAAATATAGACGAGAAACTATTTTCCTCCATCATTTGAGTATTATATTATTATGGTAATTTATCCAATGTATTGTTATGCCTACCTCAATAGAACTTGAAAACACACGTACGATTGCCATCGATGCCTTTACATATTTTCGCAATATAATTTACCCACATGAATACGGAATATTGGAGAATCATGTACCGCGTCGTAGTCGACGCTCCTTCCAATGTTTCAAATAATATCGATCGGACAGAAGATGGTATAGAACTGTCATTATAAGTTGTAACTTCAGCTCCGCGTTAACCTATTAAAAGAAGTTTTCCTGGTAAATTTTTGGGACTAAAACAGGGTTTTGTTCCGTGAAACCGTTCTAATTGCTGCTAAATATTTTAGCTCAAGTTTAGTACTCATACTACATTGGTGCAAATGGAACTTGATGAATTAATCCCAAGTAAGCCTGACCTTGAGTACAACAAGCCGCAATTGGCCACTTACATGAGTCAACCGCACTACGGCGCCAGCGAAACGAGACCGCCTTATAAGAACATGTTATCAGTAAAATGATGAACACATTATATTAAATCACCTCAACTCTAAATAATTAGCATAGATTAAATTGCAGTAAATGTGTGCCGTGTTTTATGTTAACGTGATACGAGCCGTGGTACATTTCTATCTTGTCGCAGACGGCAGATTACATGCCATGAAACTTTTAAGTAATTGCAATTAGTAGTAATAGCTGGCGGCAACTGCCTTGTTTAGTAATATTCAAATGTAATAAGTTTATGTTCTATGACGAAAATGATAAGAAGGTTTTGAAGACTTTATTAAACTGATATACTTCGAGTAATTCGATATTCTGGCGCCTTCAGCTTCGGTTCGATTTCTTCGATGTCTACACAACATAGGTACATTCCACGATCCATTATGTGTTTCTCCAAAATATTCTGTATACATATCGCGATAATTCACTGCTCTCGTCTTTATTTGATCGTACAATCCGATCAAACGTGACGTCGACAAGGCCTCGCGAGCGCTAATACAAGCCCAGGATATTTATAGTTGCGTAACCGTGATGTGTTAGTCATTTATTATCGAGTTTAATATTACTTTCACTTTGTTTCCCATCCAATATAACCTCTATCGGAGAATTCATGAACTGGCAAGATTGATAGCACGCCATTTATCCTGAAGGCACCGCACGAATTATTCATGTCTGGTCGATCTCACGCCTCTAACTTTTGAAAACATTATGGCTTAGTCTCACATCCAATATGGGCAGAAGTGGGTTAGTGAAAAATAAATGTTTATTATCCGAACAACTATAGGTAAGTATTATAAAACTTTCTATTGATTCTGTTATACACAATTCACAAATGATTATTTAAAAAAAATCCCTTGTTAAAACTTCTAATTCCTGAACATAATTTTTTTCATGCATTAATTTTGTCAAACTTCGCAAAGCTCCACATCCAGGAAATACTTTAAAAAAATAATAAAACACATCAATTTCCGAGGGCTCTGGCAAAAAATAAAGAGCACAGTCAAATTAAGACGATGATGGATACCGTGTCAATTTTTTGCACGACGCGTTACTGAAATGCGCCTTTAGAATAATGGTTGGTGCTTTTAGCCCTAATACGAAAGTTGATGAATGAACTGTCTCCACAGGGCACAAAGTTGTTAAATAAAAACGAGACCTTTGTTCGTTTAATTAGGTTCATTTGTCATCTATAATAGACTATGCTTGGATAAAAAATTAACGATTTTCGGACTCTGGGGAAGTCCTCTTTTTAATGTCCGAAATTGTTATATTATCCCATAACATGATACTAACATTCCGAATCATCGTAACTCTGACTATTTTATGCACTTTGTTGTTAGTTGGGTACTTTATTCTGGGATTTTTTTTAAGGTAAGATAGATTGTCTGAACCGCGATGGATCAATTATTTAACCAATAAAATTATGAGCGCTGTATAAATTATCCGAAAACATAATTCAGTGTAGTTGAGTTATTATAATGATAATAATATATAAACACAATCTCTGATATTCGGTTAAACCACAATAGTTTATTTCGAACTACCTAAAATCCATACTATCCATACTGATATTATAAATGCGAAAGTAACTCTGTCTGTCTGTCTGTTACTCAATCACGCCTAAACTACTGAACCAATTTGCATAAAATTTGGTATGGAGATATTTTGATACCCGAGAAAGGACATAGGCTTCCTTTTATTGCGAAATATGTACCACGGGCGAAGCCGGGGCGGACCACTAGTTTATTTGCCCGGAATAAGTATTTTTACGCCGGGATAGATATCGTTAACCGGGTCAAGTTCTGTGGCTCTCCACACAAATAATATATGCATATCGTGTTTGTACATTGCAAATTAATATTGTTAATTAATTACGCTTAAACAAAGTGCACTCCGAATGATTAAAATCAATTTTAATTTCTTCCACGAGCTCGTATATTTCCCACATCGTTTTGCGTTAATAATAATTATACATTTATTTATGTACAAATGTCACCGGTACATAATTTTAATTAATAAGTTTTCGCATGACATGTTTATGCTTTTTGAATGAATTAAACGTACGCTGAAATACTTTTCGACAAATTACTTTAATGAAAATGTTTGCAAGCGAATTCTGTAAGTGTAATTGAAATAATTAATGTGTTCCGAATTCTGCTTTCGTTTATCCGACCACATACGATGATAATTAATAACAAATATTGGTACCTTTAAAATCTCATGATTATTTTTACTGTATGAAATTTAAATGAATAAAAAGTTGAGCTTTTTCAGGGATATAGATTTATCATATATTGTTACGATTGTATTTTAGAAAAATACAATATTAATAAGATACTTAGATATTCTATACATATATTTATATTAAATACACGTGACATAATAAAACACGACCACTCGTACGCAACTTCCAATCAACGGTTTGTCGTGCGCATTTGAAGGGTCAGAGAAAAGGGACGACATTGAGGAAGGTCGAAAGTTTTATACCATACAATATTCCTCTATAAACAGGTATCATAGAAAATTCATTAAAATCGCGTATACGATTGACGGGTGTTTAATACATTTCAATATTTAAATAATTGTTTTACTATTCAGCCATGGCTGTCCCACGTCTGGGCTAAGGCCTCTCTTCTCTCCATCGACGTCTTCCTTAAATCTATATACAAATGAAACCCGTTTTCCTTGATCACGGCTTAATCGACCACGACCGATTTCGATAATTATTTTTCTATAATATTCCTTGAAGTAGGAGGATGGTTCTTATGGAAAGAAAACTTAAACATGTACCACGGGCGAAGCCGGGGCGGCACGCTAGTTACTTAAAAAAATTGAATATCAATAACAGCATTAACTGTTCTTTCCAACTATCGAATTAATAGAGTAATGAAACCATCACGCTATTTTCATTGTTCGCATTAATTTTCCAATGACATTATGTTGAAAACTACCACTCATAATTAAGGAATTATAGCAATATCGTATAATCTCTAATACAATGAATACATTACCATCCAAACTATTAAAGAATGAGCTAACAAAACCGTATTATAATAATGCATTCTTCACCTCAAAAATTCTATTTAAAATGCAGATGTAAAGAAAAACTGTAGGAAATTGTAAAACGGCTCGTTTAAACTTTAAAGCGAAGCTCCAACATTTGGGTATCCCGGTTCGCAGAGTGTACTGAATGAATGAGGTGTTTTATGTTTTATTTTTCAACCTTCCTACATTTTCTTTATGCACCTCTTAATTAGTGAAAGAAAGTACTATTATAAAGATTTTTTCCCGAGCTACAATCAACTTCAAAGCAGAGTAAGATATTTTTAATTGAATTTCATTCGGGAAATGCAATATAACTCCTTTGAATCGTTTGAAAAGTAACTCACTGCTTTTTTTTAATTTCTTTATGAAGGTCAGTGCAACTAGAAATGAAAGTAACGAATTCTTTAGCGACGTATACCTACCTAAACATTTGGACTTTTCTTTTGGTTAAACTTTTCTTTGATACTTTAGCTTGTGCACTGCTTAAAACTAAACACATTTAACACAGTGATTTGCAAACGTGTTTATAAGAATAACATGTAAAAGCTAAGCAGATGGTTTAATATAGGGTTATATATGGCAAATTCAACGTCCATCATTTTTACTAAGCAAATGCGTCTCGAACTGTGAAAGACAATTTCTCCCTAGATCTTTAATCTGGCATATTAAATTTAGAGCTGTAGCCATTCATCTTCTCTGACTTATGCTCGCCTTACAAATTTATGACCTATCTGTATATATAACCAAATAGCAAAAAACTTACATATTAAATCTTGACAATATTATTTATTTTCTTCGTAGCAACTAGGTATAGCTTGTATCGGCAGTAAAAAATGTATTGTTTTCCATTTCTATAATGGAATTATTTGTATAAAATGTCCTTGGTGTCACAATAAAGATTTAAGGCATAATATCATGTTTATGGTTTTTAATATATATTTAGGGATTTGCTTAATGAAAGAAAGCTAAGGAAACAAAAAAAAAATCTTTATCAATAAAAAATGATAGGTATACTATGGAATACAGAATATCCTAATTTCAAAAATTAAATTAAAACATATGCCTAATTAGCCAGTGTTGTGATAAAAAAGGCCACTACTCAACATGCGCAGTATAATGCAGATTCAAAATTATTAATGATTTTTCGTAGTCCTTTGTTGGAGAGCTACCCAATAAAATTACATACTTTCAAACAATAAAATAACGCAACATACCTTATACGCATCAGGTATGTTAACAGGCTCGCCGCTCTCAGCCACGTAGCCGACGATGCCGCTGCCCCAGGGTATCCTGATCTCCTCCAGCTGTTCCATTTGTTCCGGGGTCGACTTGGAGCACACGTCGAACAGCTTCGACACCAAACATCTGCGGACAACACCTGAATAATTACCCTTCAGAGCCATCTTTTGTTTGTGGAAGACGGAATGGCGACCAATAGCGGTCAAATAAATATTAATATGCAACGAATCGTAGCTTATTTTACAGTGCCTTCTCCACGTACCGCATTGAAACATATTATATCGTTGTTTTGCTTATATCAATGCAAATTTGTGTAATTTATGTTTCAGCGTGGCACGTGCAGCAGGTAAAAATCGGTGATAAAAATGAATCGTGACCTTTTTATGTTTTATTTTTCAACCTTCTATAAGACATCTTTAGTTGTCGATCAACAAATTAGAGAAAGTCTCAATATCCCTTTTCACAGATCTATGTACGAAGCGTTATGAAAATTAAACCAATCATTTTCGCATTTATGCCAGCCCAGTCGAGGTTCCCTTAAGATATGGAATACTGAATAGCCAATCATATTATAATCTGTCCGAGATGCTAGACAGGCGCAAGACAAGAACGTAATCGAATTCCTAATAGCCGCCAGTGGAATTTCACAATCGGCAAATAGCTCGGATACATTTAATAAAATCGCAACGACTTCGAGGCACCGACGGCACGAACAAGACGGAACGCAATATGTTAGCAACTGTTTTGCAGACAACGTTTACAATATGTAAAATATACGATATATTTTTAAAAGATGTATCAATGAATATTATATTGGAAATTTCAGTCTGTCTTGAGATACGTGTGTGCATACGTAACACACGTATATAATAAAAGAATAGAATAATTGTTTCAATAATAAAAAATTCAAGATAAAAGCTTACTTACAATATTCACTACGATGTAAAAAAGTTGTTGCATTTAAAAAAAAATATAATAATGTACAAAATATTGCCCTTTTTCACATGATTGAGTTCATCAATCCTATTATAACATACTTATTTCAATATTTACTCAAACAAATAAAAGGTTCGAAATATGTTTGAACTTTTAAACTTAAGTTTCTTTATTAATAATTCTTTTTGTTATTCATCGACTGAAACTCTAAAGACGAGTATTGCTTGTACAAAAGTTGAATCATTTATCTGAAAATTGCGGCCTATAAACAACGAAATCTTGACATAAATTACGACATGCAAAGGTTCACCCAAAAACGACTGTCATAATTCCACTTGATAAAGAAAGATACGTCGGGCAGATACACGGGCTCTACGATAACTAGGAATCTTGTAACTGATGACGGTACTCGGGAGTAAGATTTGTGGCGATTTGCGGCAGGGCTTCAGACATTATCCTTAGAATAATGACAGTGATCAATTTATTCCGTTCCTTGAAAATTGGCGTCCATTTTCAAGACTGCAGTCAATCATAATGGTCCTGTTGAGTAAAATTACGCAACGAGATTCCGTGGTATTGAATTTCGTGGCTAATGAATGTGCCTGGTATTGTACACCCTAATTACTGTAAAGCCAATTCCAATGGGCTGATTTATTATTTGCGCACTATCATCATAATTAATATTTTAATAATAATTAAAATGTTCGTTTTATTTACATTTTTGAATAATATGAAATAGATTATAGGTAGATACTAAACAAATGTTTTAACTAGGTATGAGTCGCTGTTTAAAACTGTAACTCTTCTTTAATTACTGGATATGATTGTAACACTTAAATTACAACTTCGCTGACATGTTATGGGCAGTAAAATAAATAATTAATTAAAGAAATGAAATTGTAATAAACAAGAAAAGCAAATGAAATAAAAAAATGTATAAGTATTACTTACAATGATTAAACATTAGATATATTTCTGAAATATCACCACATGTACAATATCAAACTTTTGACCCGAACCGTTAACCCTAAAATCACTGGTTTTTACGGGTTATCTGAACAAAAAAAAGTTCTCAATTAATAACACGATAGCGATATAAAATTTATACAAATTATCGTTCAATATACATCGGCGTTGTTATCGACACCGATAACCACGGAACATAATCGTCAAGACAACGCATACTCGTGTCATCTCCCAAATTCCCACATGTTCGCTGTGAGCGTGATTTCCTCGAGCAGGGGGGTCGCCCCCGGCCCACCCGCCGACCTTAACCTTAAAGCCAATGAAGACATATCAGTCAATTCTGAAGTACGAACGTGAAATTTCGAATGCCATTCTTCATTTGGATTCCATACGACGAATGTGACGATTAGATTACGAGTCGTATGAGTAAAGGTCCCCTTGGTGACAGGCTTTATATAAGTGTTCTTGTGAGGGCGAGCAAGCAAACGCGTGTAACCTATGCGACTAAGAGGCACTTATTCATTACCGATATATTGCTTATTTTGCAAATTGTAGCAAATTTTGTTTTGAAATTTATGTAAGTTGATAAAAAAAGTTTCCTAATTTAAATTATAATTCCTAATTTAAATTTCCTAATTTAATTCAAAGAATAAATTTTAGATATTTTTATTTGTAAAAAAAGGTGAGACAATCAAGGCTCAAAAACAATGCGAAATGCATATAATCTAATGAAATCTAATGAAATCGCGTCGCAAAAACACATTTTAATGGTGCTATGTTTCGCACAATTATTATTTTGGGTCATGGATGTTAATCTGTTGCATGCATGTATGCATTCCGAGATATTATATAGCGAATGACGACATTTGTTTACATGCTTTAATTAGTGGGTGGACGGTTATTAATTGGGACCTTCTTGGATAAATAAACAGGTATTATGTTTCCATACCATTGTTTTATTTTCTATATGTACATTGTACATTGTACATGTACTATTGTTAGTCGCGTTTACAATTTACATACTAGTTCTAACAGCAATCGGAAAGCCAAACTACGTAGGATTATATTATCTTTAGACTTTTTATTTCATTTTCTAAGTTTCTAGCAACCGGAAAACTCAACGCACAGATTCTAGATACATTATACACTATACAAAAATATATAAAAAACATGCATTGAACAGAACTAGTATAACAATTATGTCGTCGAAACTTCGTACGGGCGAAAAACGGGATCTCTTTTTAAAGGGACTGTAGAAACGATGACAAGGCACAGAAACGCGAACATTGCAAACGTGAAAACAAGGAACGATCTCATTTATTCACTCAAACAGACCCTTGAATAAGCAAGTGTATCTACTAAGTATTAAGAAATGCCCCAGACTTTCTAACTTCATACTTAAAATTCCTTCACGTATAAACTTATATAGAGACTCGGCTCATTAACTTTTATCTTGTCAGACAAGCAGACATCTGGTTTCATTGGATTAAAATCAAAAGAGTCCCTCTTAGAGCGGCAAGTTTTGTGACGATGTAAACTGTCACGCCCCATTTATTAACACTTCTGCGGACCCTCCAGACCTTTAAGTGTATGTAAATTGGATTTTTACGACAAACTGAAACTGTTGCTTTACCCCGAATTTGAATAATTCTAAAAAGAGACCTTTCATTAACTTACGAGTATTATGTTGAGACCGTAATTTCATATGCATAAACTGTATTATTTGAAACGAAACGTGTCGTAAAAGTCTATAAGCGGTACAATTAATACATACAAATATAATATTTTAAGGGCTAATTCATATTCTATTATTTACATTTTTTACAATAAATATTTATTCCTAAACAAAGAACAAAATATCCATACTCAGAAGACAATGTGCACAATCGTGATATGATCTGTCTAAGGAAACTCAAATCGCGGGGAAAAAACACATTATATGGGTGAAGGGATAACATCCACAACGTCAGTACTGTTTCGTATACCATTACCACCGCGAAATTGAGCGTGTAACCGAAGACAGATTGGAACGATGAGACCCCGAGCCAACCGTACCCTTAGGGAGACAAACTGAGCGCAGAAAGTTAAGTAACTTGGATTAAAGCCAGCGCGATAAACAATACGAAATATGTTGACGAAATAGCCCGATCCACACTTGACAATATAACGAAATAATAGCATGTCCTACTTGGGATCCAGAGCCCGTCATGAATATGGATGTGTTATGATAACATATTATGTTCATGTAAAATTGCTTGAGACGTAGACTGCTATAATTTACAACCGTTCCATATACTAGCTGCTATAAAAAGATGTGTAACAACTTCGTTTAAATTTAATGTCGTTTTCATTGTGGTATTTATATGCTACGAAAGAAAAGATTCAAAGAGTTGTGTTATGTAAGTTAATAGTTTGATGAGTCTTAAAACTATAAAGTGCACCAATTCTTTTTAAATTTCGTAACTAATATTTTAGTATTTTCCTTACTAATTGAGGAAACTTAACTTACTATCGTATCAAATCTCATCATATTTCTCTATTTTCCTAGCTTCCCTTTAAAAAATACGAAACGTTGACCATCACAAACAGCAGATTCCTTAGAAAATTGCTAACCAGCTATCTAGCTTCTCCCAAGTACAGCTGTATTTTTGTATTACTGTATTTTTATATTACATTGAAGCCATGAGAATAAAAGCGAGAAACAGACGCGCGTCGTTAAGTCAACAAAATGTGTGGGATGTCCGGCATTTATGCGAACACTGGACTTCCGATTTTTTTCCTTTGTCACGGTCCAATAATGAGGAAGGTCTGTACTAAAACGTTTTATATGCCGGCCGGCGGACAAAATTTGCTTTCATCCCTCCGGATGTGACTTAACCTAATCCTGTTTATCTTTTTACGCTGTCTGAGTACTATTCATATTCGCTCTCAACCGTTCCTTGATGGAGCTTAGGTGTTGTGCTGTTTTTGGTTTTTAGGTTACGCTTTTCGTTTAATCAGGTGAGTATGAAGAAACAATTTATTTATTTGTTAAGAAGTGTTTTCTATATATTATGTAGTCTATAACAGAATTGTTTGAGAACATTTACTAAGTATAGGTATGATCTTTGGTAATTTGTTAAAATTTAGATTTCAATTAAAGTTTTAAGTGCTAATTCTAGCACGTCTAATTCAAAGACTGACGCAATCCGATACACAGATGTCGTAAATTGGTACCTGACCTGCAAATACTTGACACCACACCCTTAGCCATTAACAATTCAAACACCCGTAGGCTTACTCAGAAAACACTCGTTACAATCGTGAGACGCTATGTGAGACCTAATCTATAAAGATAAGCATAATGTAACCGCCTGTGTGATTTAATCCGGTTCAAGTAGCGACCTTACGAACCCCATACCAAAGATCATAACAGGTGAACTGTATACGCTACATTCGTGCTTACATCGCAGAGACATAGCTCATATTCGCATATAGACAAACGCTTTTCGGAAGGTACACTCTGTAATTCACAGCGTGAAATTTAATAATGTCGTCTGCTTATAAAGAAGTTCTCTGGGGTTCAGACCTTGTAAGGATTCCGCTCGTCTTTACATAATTATACACGTGAGTTTCCTTTGCGATTACAATGATTCCGTAAAATTGAATAAGCATTTCTCTTCTTATGTCATTATTTGATTTACAGAAATAATTTTAATTTGTACAGGAAAGGACGGAGTGCTTTGTTTGATCAAATAATTTCCTCAGAACTGTACTTAGTACTTATTCTCGAAAGCTACTTATTTCTTCGTTAATTTATTTGAGAGAGCTGAATTAGATTATAATTAATTTAAGGTTTTGATGAAGTTCAACAACGGGTTAAAAATTTATTAAATACTTTGAATAAGGTATTTACGAAAGGTCCAGTAATTAATTAAATACATTGATTTAGATAAACGGCCACTAAATTATTTTATAAGTGATTCACATATTATTTTATGTTATGATATTTTAGCGATTTCTATATAGCTTTAAAGAACATAAAATGGCCGAAACAAAATTGAATTCCGTATTACGCTTTTCTGATTCAAAATTTTTCTGTAAACCTATCAATTTTATATTTTCCGTCCACATAAAAAAGAGTAAAAGTCCAAACTTCTGTTCATTCAGTTGACAAACATTTGAGTTCATTCATTAGGTAGTTTAAATTAGAGCGTAGCTTGGTATAAATTTTCGAGTTAGTCAACGTAACAAGCCTGTCATTTTCATGTGTGTAGAACAGGTTAAATGTAGAGTTAGTCAGATTTCGCATGAGGTAATAACAGGCTTGAAATTTTGGTAACGTTAGTCTTAGCTTTTGTGCAGTGAACACGTTGTTGTATTTCAAAAGAGCAACTGTTTGTTGTTTTCCGGGATTTCTCTAAAATATTTCTTTTCGTTTGTCTACCCACGCTCGCGGAAAATTGTTCGAACCGTCGCGTCGACTTTATAAAATAATGATTAAATCGCGCTTAAAATCCGTTAAAGAGTCTTTAATTTCTAAGAAATAAACGTCTTTACACCTCATAAAATAATAATTATTGTTGAAAGTTTTCATTAGTGTAATAAAAGCACATCATATTTGTTTATTTAAGTGGAGAATGTCTTTACACTCATACTTCATGAACCACTAAATTAAAACGTCTAGGTTCTGCCTCATTCAGGCCATTCTACTATCGAAACTCTAACTATTGTTTCTACCAATTTCGGAGGCGATATCACGTATATGTTGCAGCATTCTTCCCCAATAAAAACAATACTAAATTACCTGCCATTCTGCGGATTCGGTGATGCCGCCTTTTCCCCCTGCACGAGGAACAGCGAGCCCCGGTCAGCGTCGAGCAGAATCGACACATTCTGTAGAATCTTGTGGCAGAGTACCCGTACTTCCAATTCGTTGCATATATCCTTAACCTGGTGACAAAGATTCGGCATTGAAAATCTAACATACAATAATATTTAATTAATATGTGTATACTAACCTAATACATTATTTAAAAATTAGTTCAATAAGGAGGCTTTATCATAAAGCGAGAAGTTCTAAAGACAAATAATATTATAAGAATTAAAAACAATCTTTTCTAAAATTCACTAATGATAATTAAACAAGACTCGAAAATTCGTAATGAAAAACGTCGCTGTATTTACATCGGAATTTTCTACATCTATTGTGTCTACAAACTTAAAAGGGAGAAGGGTCTATAAAACGACATACCACTAAAAGGGTTCATGGAAACTGCCAGAAAAAATATTGTATGTAATAAACATTGTTCATATACTTTTATTAGGCCCTATTTGTTAGATTTAAGACCGAACATTTCATATCTGCTTTTATTTACTGTCGTAAAGTGAAGCGGAATAAAAATTAAAAGCAGTACGTCATCATAAATATGACTACAGACGGCTGCAGTTGAGTGCTCTAACAGACTGCTTTATAAATTCCATTTTTGTCTATTTACCGGCGAAATTTCCATATTGAATTTTACGACAGCTGAATTTAAAGTGCAATTAAATTTTTTTGATTAGATGGAACATGTATTGTACAGATATAATAAAATAAGTTCCTTATGACCCACCACCAAGATTTGGTGCATATTAAATGTTACATAATGAAGTCTTTCCCTTTTCATAATATCAAAAATATTATTATATATCTCAAATGAGTAACACACATATTCACTTTTCCCATGAAATATTAAACGGAATTCCATTTATCCTGCAAATGGAATATCAGTCGTTATTAGCTAAGAATAACGTAAGAATCATCACAATAACATTGTCACATTATGTACCGCATATACTCGTATCTTAGGGATTTCTCCAATTATTGTTGGAACGGTCACGTTCAACCTAAATCCACCATTATATTAATCATTTCTCATATCAATCGAGACGTGAATGGATTGCGATGGCAGATTAAACAAATGTTCAGCCGTGCTCGGGAAGATCTTGAAATATGATACGTCTTTGAATTGGAATCTCGGCGTCTTAGTTAAATACTGGAATATCGAATTTAAAGACACGCTTTATGCTTTATGGATCTTCAAATTGGAGACTACCTTCTTCTAGATAAAGATCAAAGTTGTTATTTAGTATCTAAATTTAACTGAATCAAAACTTAGTGTCTAAATATATACAGAAACACCATAATCAAAAATAGCAGTCTCACAATGTGCTTTAGCTAATTCCTTCTGCTAATTGATTACTATGAAACTCTGTATTTCTATAAAGATTCATATTTCAATAATTTTATAGATTTTCATACACTTTAATTATATTGTAAACTGTAGTCTCATGAAAATGCATGAACAAAATTTTATTCATAATACATTTAACTTTAATATCCCACATAACACCCTTACAAAGTTCACACGTCTCTATTTCCCAAGCATGTATATATATATTATAAACTTG
This sequence comes from Colias croceus, assembly GCF_905220415.1. Lineage (NCBI taxonomy): Eukaryota > Metazoa > Arthropoda > Insecta > Lepidoptera > Pieridae > Colias > Colias croceus. The sequence continues at coordinate 4,511,130 of NC_059551.1, read as the reverse complement.
TTCAAATCTCAAGCAAACCGAACAGACGGAAATTTGTTCAGAAAATCGGAAATAAACTGCGAAACTTACTTACAACGACTCGGAACGAGATAAAAGGTTGGTGAGACCGAGTGTAAAAATCATTCGCTACATTTTCAGAACTAAGACAAAACCACTGACCTCTATAATAGTAATATCTTTATTGACTAACGGACCACCCTGACTTTTGCTGGGTTATCTAACAATTGGGAGGCAATAATTTATTTTATAGGTTTTATAATAAAATCTTAGGTTTTGGGATAGTTACAGATTTATATAATATAATATTATTCTTTCTAGTATTGATGCCCAAACTTTTTTCTGGAGTTAAAAAGTATAGGTACTGTAAGGATTCTTATAAGTAGGTAATTATTTTTGAAAATTGTAGTTACGAATGGTATTGGGTACTACGTAGTGTTTTCATAGTCTGCAAGTATATTAGAAAAAGGCCAATGACTTCACTAAGAATATCGTAGATCGTAGGTAAATACTAAGTAATGCTTTCGTTATAAAATAAAGATTATATTGTATCTATAGAAACGTTACTTAAATGAATTGCCAGAATAAAATTACATACCTACGATAAAAAAGAAATATTAAAAAAGAAATAATTCCATATACCTACATACGTCTCGAACACAGGTCTCGAATATTCGTAATGTACAATAATGAAATTCAAATTACCTCTTTAAACGTCTAACAAGCAATTATGTTTAAAAAAACATGAGTAAGCATGAAAACAGCATTAAAATATACATTTGTTTCTCGTATCTACTTACAAGAGTTCCAATACGACCTCCAATTTTTTATTCAGTCAAAATAAGAACAATATTCTATACACACCATACACACTGCCTAATAAACTGACTTACACAAACTAAATATACGGGTCAGTGATCTCTATTAATACATCTTTGTATTCATATACTTTTCTGCCAAATTATCCAGACTCTAATCCCACTTATAGCAAGACAGCCACGATTCACAGTTATAATTTTTATCATAACACAATTTATCACAAGTTAATTAACTACATTGAAGGGCGTAAATCAGTGTCAAGGAATTATAACATCGCCATATCAAAGACCCTTCCGTAGGCGCGAACGAAAACATCAATTAATATTCGATAGCTCAACGTTTTCATAACACATTCTGTCCCTTTATCAAACGAGGGCTATTTATAGACGATCCAAATAATCGATTACCACCAGGAAACCTTTTGATACTGTAAGATATTCATTCAATGTAAACACTGAAATAGTAATAAAGCGAACAATGATTTTATTATGTCTTCCTTTACGCTCATAATAATAATAGTCTATTTGCTATTTCTCCTATAGTATTATGTGTTATTTATAATACAAAATATCGTAGCAAGAAAACTAGACAATACAATATATTTCTCTATCTAAATATTAACTTGTAACACAATCACATTTCGGTCGATGAACTATAAACTGTTATAGATTGGTACATTGTATTTGTGTAACAAAAATTTATCTTCCGTCGATGCCCTTATTGTTGGAGTTCGTGACTGTTTTCACTAACTATGTAGGGGCGATCTTTATTATGATTCCACACCAGAAATGACACTAATCGAAATACTTTTATGTATGTAGATTAGATGCGAATAGAGTTTGAATGTTTGATAGTTTTAGACAAATACACGACACTGAAGACACAATTATTGAAGGTACAAACAAGACCCTAAGGGCCTAGTAATTTTTTATTTATACTGTTAAGTTTCCTCTTTTGTGCATTCTAAATGTTTGGTTCACATTCCTTTACGTAATAAAACTGATTATGTTTGTGTGTATTAAGAAACAATAATACTTATAAAAAAAACCTTACAATATTATTTTCTACAATAACGAAACTATACCGTAAATTGAAGCCACGTTTATACTTCAGATATTTTACCAATCTTAAACTTATGATTTCAAGCTCCAATATCCTTAGCATTCATCGCGGGTTTGCTTGCATTTCCTATAAGGTCTAACGCAATTTCCGAACGTAGTACCTAAATACGTGCCGATCCGGATAATAGGATATTGGCTAACGTAATTTTAGAACGTCTCCCGAAAATGTTACCCCGTAATTCCCTGCTAATATAATAACGATGACATGACTGGGTACGTCATGTCAAATTTATTCATACGTTTATGTTAAATTGGTGGTGCCAGGACTCAGGAGTAATATTGAGTATTCTTTATATGTATGCTTTATTAAAATAGTTAAATTATGACATAAAACAAGCAAGAGTTAGGTACCTTATAACTGTGAAGACGTTATATCCATCAGTCAACCACTGAGTTTTAACGTTAGGAAAAGCGAAATATTATATCGAGTGAAATATATTTCATTACGTTAGCTAATAAGGACTGGATAAGTAATTAATAATCAAGTTTTAAATAATTACCCAACTGAAAATTATCAATTTTAATTTTGTAGATACAAACGACGTAGAAAATGAAACATTTTAATATTTTATCTTTTAAATAACAAATTTTCTTCTAAACTAACTTGAAAACTGCTAAGACGTGTTATGAAACATTTCAAACTTTTATCTTTTTAATAATAAATATACAAAACTAACTAAAACTTCTAAGACGTATTTACTTGTGCGTCGTTTATATTATATTAATTAGCGACATTGTTTCGCATTATGCAATAACACTTTATTACGTAGGTCGTAGAGTGTAAAACATTTATCTCTCTCACATGTCATATATACATTATATCTGATAATTTGTTTAATAATAAGCAACATAAATATTATGAATAAGATAATATTCATGTTTAATTGTTAAGGTGTGTATTGTGTGCCATTTGTCATGATTTATGAACGTCATTATAATGCGGATTACTTTTTATTAATCGTAATAAATATTTTTAATTTACATAGTCGAATAAACAGTTATAAAGCACATGTATTGCATTATATTCAATTCGTTAATATTTGAACAGTTCAAACATTAATTTATTTTTTATCAACTTTCGAGCTAACAATCTACTTGTAACTATATGAAATATAACTTTCAATTCCTAATAATATAAAATAACTCACACATTACCACATTGAACGACAACTTCATAACCTTAATTACATACAAATTTATCAGCGCCATTTAAACAATATACGAATAATAAGCCGAATAACTCTTTGAAAATGCAATAAACGAGCGATTAATATTAACAGCCATAATTTACATGACGTATAGTTACAAATTAATGCATAATGGCCACATTCAAAACCAAATTTGTGTGGGCGTGTCGAATATTGAAACCTTATAACGGGCTGTGAAGCCTACTTTCATTACATAGACGCAAGCTGTCGCTACTCTCGCGTGTGCAAGGAAATGTTATTAATAAAGCATAGTACAACGGTAGTAAATTCTGTTTATTTGCTACATTTGTGTCTGAAGTTAATATGTAGTTTTCTTATGTAGTTGATAAAATAAGTTTATTTAACGATATAGCGATATTGTCACCACTCGCCTATGTTTATTAGATTTTGTAGGCAGGCAGTATGACCAATAATCATATGAGTAATTTACATGTTTACTCATTGTAATCCAAATTATAATTTTCAGTGCGATTGCCTTAACATAAGCAGCTTTGGTCACAAAATTAATGTTCCTATATGCTTGTGTTAATTATCATTAGCATTGCGTATTGAACATAGTGTAGAATAATTTAAAACAACTTGAAACTAAATGATGATTTTCAGGAGATAAAATAGCTAATAGTAATTAATTTACAAATCTACAAATTTATATGAAAAGTTAATTTTATTTAAAAGTAATGAATAAACGTGAAAAGTTTGTAATTGCGTGAGTTGAATTTTCGCGTGAAATTATACAACCCTGAGGGATGAAGTGTCTCGCTTTCAATATTCTCGACGCCTCCCGCAAACCGCTTACTCAATAACATAAAAATATATAAAATGTATATAAAGACACAAAACATCATACATATATCCAAAATATATTTAACGGCTTGTTTGAGGCGCGCTCGTTAACCCGTTTTTTAAGCATCGCATTTGTTTAAAAGCGAATATGAAAGCTATAAAAATATATAGGTAGGTACATACAAATTCGAGAATTTGCGCTTTTTAACCTATGAATTAAACATATTGCTTCACGCGCAAGCATCATTGTTTATTTAAATAATAATCTTGTAATCAGTTTCATCTTAATTGTGAATACATCTCTTAAATCAGTATTGCGTAAAGTCCAGTCTGCGAAATTCGCACAGGGGATTAACCCAATAGATAGGTGTTAGTACCACAGATATAGATAGGGCACGGCTTGCAAACGTTACATCGCTACGGACGGACGCCGCGTGTGTTTACATATTATAATTATTATCAAGCGGGGACCCCCATTATCAATGACCTCCCGGTTCAGAGGCCTAAATTGGTACACATGTAGATTGTAGACATATCGCGTTACGTTGTATGTGTTATCATAATCGTAGTGTTTATGTTTATTATGCTCGTAAAATGTGAACTCACGGTTCGGACGGCGCCAACGCTGACCGTAATCTTAGGGGTGATTGTTGTACAATAGTTTTTGGTCGAGATTTAGAATATGTTGTATCATTCGAATTATCAAGTTCTTTAGAAATAAAAAAAATAACGCGATTATTCATTATAATATTACCTACTAGAACTAATTAATCAAGTCCTTCATACTGTATAGAAACTACACCATAAGAGTGTTAAACTATTTTAGGGGCGGAACAATAAATAAGTTCTTTATCAAAGAGGATTACACCTACATTAACAGAATGATAAATTTATTATATGTGTTTTTAATTAACCGTTCCGAAAATGTTTATTGCCGTGAAATATACATTAATTTAGCACAACACAATTAAGTCTACTTTTGTGAGCTCAATTGAGATTACTTTGTTTATAATTGTTGCTTTTTATGGAGCAAAAATATACGTATATTAATAAAATGTAATATATTTTACGTTTCAATTGAATAAATTCTAAAAGGTAGACACTAAAAGCTTTGATACATAATATTATCCATAAAATATAAAGTAAATTTATTAAAAGGCTCTCTGATATCAAAGGAAACTACACAAATATTTGATAAATAACTTAATAATTAGCTTTAGTGTCTACTTCAATGGGCTGAAGATCGTTTGACTTTGCCGAATAAACGATAGTCAATTTGCTTAAAACAAATAACATTTAAAAGCTGTACAAAGGGCAACTATTTGTAGAGACCACGATAATTACATTTTAACTATCGGAATAGTAAACTTTAATCGACTTCCCTGTAATTTTCCATGTTATATAAATATTGTTTAATATTCAAGTTAGATCGTTTTATCGGTTTTGCATGTTTAAATAATCACTTTGCACATCTACTCAAATCTATTTTCCTTTCAATTTCCATACTTCTAAACCAGAGTTAAAAGTGCATCTTCAACCTACCTACCCCGGAATACATCGATATTAATTATGTAGCCATTGAAACTTGTACCTATGTACCTACGCGCACTCAAATAAATAAAGTCAACATTATTGCTCTTTTATCAAAGTAAAATAAACGTACTTAATCAACATAATTAACATCTAGTTGCAAACACATCTCGTGTAGACCGTTTAACAATATCCTATTATAGAAAAACAACCAAAAAATAGAATTTTTATACGGCCTGCATTGCTCATTTTTTACTGATTGTGTGTAATTCATAATGTAATGTTGTAATGCTAGTGAGCCTTAATAAATAAATAAAACATACCAGTTCGAATATCAGCTCCTTCTCGTCCAGTTGCTTGAGCTCGTGCCGCGACCGGCGCTGCGGGCGCGAGGGGGTCGCGTGCGGCTGGTCGCCGAGGAACGTGGGCGTGCCGTCCACGGTCGTCACCAGCGGCTTCAGAAGACCACCCCGCTCGAACTCGTGCGCTGAGATCTTTCTGTGGACGCATTGGTACGATTAATTTTGGAATTGTTAAAGTATATGAATAAGTTAAAGTATAATTTCACATTCCTACTTTTTACGTTACGTTTGTGTCTAAACACACCTACTATACTTCACAAAAGATCACTATTACAATCACTAAAATGATGGATTAGTCGTAGGTAGGACGGGGTGATCGAATTTCCTATTGTTCATGTTGTTCTATTGCAGGCATTGAAATAAAAGTTAAAAAGTGGGAATGTGAAATTATAAATATCTTTGACATCAAACGCGTTCCCAAGAGAAGATGAATGGGCATAAAGAGATATTGTATCTATATGAATTTCTTGAATTCAAAAATACGTTTAAGCACGTTATTTACATACTTCTATAAGTGTTTTTATTTTATTTTATTTGTGTTGGCTTTAACGTTTTTCTGTCTTTCTTTCTAGTTGTTGAAATATAAGTAGGTATAATTTATTAAAAACATTGGAAAAACTGCTCGACAGTCTGTAGGTGTTACATAACGGTTAGAACTCAGAACTTACTGTCCTATGGCTAGGTATTTTAATGACTTAGAGATACACACCTACTGACAATAATTATAATGAGCGATAACCATCCAATATTAAACAAGTTCACAAACTTGAAAGTATGACTCAGAATTTCCATTTCTAACATTCATGGTTCAATTCTCACACATTTAAAATACTATAATATATTTTTTTTTATTAAATAAAGATATACATTTACTTATTTTACATTTTTAAATATTTTCACTAAATACTCAATCCAAGTGTTCACAAATCATTCAATTAAGATCTATAGGCTTTTTCCACGAAAACATTTAAAAATACGATTCTAAAAACGTTCGGAAAAAGTGGAAATACATTTCTTTAAGCAAATCTTGAGATTGAGATCTAGTTAGAATAAAAGTTGTTAGAACATTTTTCATCCAGATTCAGACTTCAGGTGTTTTTATTATAGATTTATTACTTCCATTGAAATCCTACTGACGCCTAAGTGTCTCAATCACAAAAGGAATCATCTTTAGAAGCCTTTTATAAGGATAAAAAGTTTTATTCTACTAGGTAGTAAAAACGTACAATTGAAAAATTGTTTTACGGTACTTACAATTAAATTTGTCCAAAAATTTTAATGAACGTGTAGCTAGTACCTAGTATATTATTTTTTAAGGAATTTGTCCTTCAATTTATAGAGGTACTAGCTTACCGCCCGCGGTTTCGCCCGCTTTGTCTAAAACCTAATAAATTATATACTAAAACCTTCCTCTTGAATCACTCTATCTATTAAAAAAACCGCATCAAAATTCGTTGCGTAGTTTTAAAGATTTAAGCATACAAAGGGACATAGGGACAGAGAAAGCGACTTTGTTTTATACTATGTAGTGATATACCTAAGGAGGTAGTCTATTTATTAAACAGCAAACTGACAAACTTATCATAGGTACCAGAAAAGACCCTTAAAATTCAAATCATAAATGATGTTTCTTACGACACCTCTCCATATTTCGTACGAAGTCTAAGCGCCGGTAAAGTAAAACCTCTTTCAACAGCAAACACAATTTATTCTTTTGTCACAGGGGAATCCTAGTGAAACCTCTAGTGCCGTAAGATTGATGAAGTTTCAATTTTGGCAGGTAAACACGGTATTACATAGGTATTGACACCCAAATGTTTTATTTTCTACATTTAAAACAAAAATTATTATCATAAAAAATCCAACTACTCAGTGTCACTCTCACGACTAAGACGAATATATACGACACCACTCACACTAAAATCCGACGAGCCGTATACCTAAGCTCTAGGTCGTGCCAAAGAAATAAACAAACCTACATACGAACGTAAACTCGTAAAACATAACCCTCGTTCTGTCGCAATCGGGCAAAAGGCATTTATTTAAAATATTAAAAAACATGCTAGGTCTATCATCGATTGCAATCAAATACCGCTGGGAAAATCCAAATTATGTAACATTAAAATTCCAAAATTTTATGGAACAATACTAAAATATGATACTTATGCTATGCTATAAATAATAAAAAAACCTGTCTAATTTTCTAATAAAGAAAATATAACCGTATATTCTTGATACAATTTTAGGAATTGATTTTTTTTTATAAATATTTGAGTAGTACCTATTTATATTTAAACCTTCAATAATTTCGTTAAACGCATACAGCATTTTATAAGTACCTAGTTTTGACTTCCATATGCTTTTTAAAAAAACTTCTCAAAAAAGCTAAAAAGTCAGCGGTAAGAGCCTAAATTCTTTTTTCTGGTTCCAATAATGACCGATATAAAATCGATTTTAACACATCCTATCATCGAATGATCCTATTCGATAGGCCATGTCGATTACAGCATCGTTACAATGCTAACAGACTATCAATGGCGCCTGGCCAAGTCTGAAACAGAATTTCGTCCATAAAAATATGCGAAAATTATGCGTCAAGGGTGTAACAGATTTAACATTTAAAAGGTCATGTCGTACTTCATTTAGGCATAATATATGTTTTATAAGTTCGTATTGTTATCACTACTAAATTATACAGTCTTTACGTTATACATATATACGTTTTATATCACACAAAAGAGTGTATTCTTAAAATCACAACATATTTTTGTATCGAATAACAAAACTACTAACTATTCAATAGATTTTCATTTCAATTACCAAAACTTGAACATCAGTCTAAAGTCCATTAATAAATAAAATAGATTGATGTTTAATAGTTAATTACTAGTATAATGTTACCGAGTTCCCCCTTGATGATAATAAAGTGACATAAATTATGAACCATTCAATTTAATTCGGTAGCATTTATCAATGTGTGTTTGTTGTACTAGACAGCATTAATGAAATTGTTACAACATGATTGCATCATTATATTTACGGTGTACAAAATATATAATTTCTTCTATGCAAGCTTTTAATAAATATAATTTTTAGACATCTAAATGAATATACGATGCGTCAACATCGTACAGTGATCAGTTTGAGTATGAAACATGGATGTAAATATTTCATTGCCGCATTTCTTAATTCTTTTGGGAAGTGGCAAAACGTACTGGCATAAAAATTGTATTGGCAAGATTACCTACAAACACAATATGTGAATATAAAATATTCCTTTAATATTTGATAATATATTGTAACAATCAATGAGAAGCAATGGAACATTCGTTTATAAATATTAGACTTTTGAATAGATTTAAAGCATGATTTATTAATTATAAGTACATATTATTACCATGTGAACGCTATAAATCACACAACCGCAAGAAAATACTATTCATATTGCATTTAAGAAGCGTTTTATAACATTAACATTATTATATAGGTGTCATCGCATCAGAAAGTAGCGTTTGTAATTTATTACTTCTTATTATAATATAATCTTGTTTAAATTTACACATCACATAATATCCGTTATCATGAGCAAATAAAAATCGTGCGACTGACAATGGTTATTATTTGAGCAAGTACTAAATTGCCAACAAAGTGTAGACCGGATCTGTTTTATGAGTAAATAAACGTTGTGATTACACGAAGTCCCATTACAAACTGCTTTAGGCTGGATTTAGATTGCTTTTTGAAAGCCGGGTACAAGAAACACGCTGTTTGAACAAATGTCAAACAACTTCTTTTAACGGTTTCAATAACACTTATGGTATTATTTTAAGGATTTTATATCTCAGGGATGAAATAAACGTATCTCCCGGAACAAAGCCGGAGATAAACCTATTAACTTGGAAGCCTGGATATCTATGGACAATTCTGTTTATGTAATCCTTTGACGAATAAAGTCGATCTGCGTTGTGCATTTGATTACTGATACAATCGTTCTCAAAGCCAACCAATCTTTTTATTTTTACTACCTGTGCACCGGCTTTAGACGTATTGCTAAGCTCCTATGGACATTAGCGTGACAATCATCTTCCTATGGGGTCTTCCTAGATAAATGCGCAATCTAACACAGAAATAATTTTCTGAGAAATAATCTTATGTGTTAATCCAATTTAGTAAACAAACATATATAGGGTTATATAATTATGTGTGCTAAATTTAATTATAATCGGTTCAGTAGTATTTGCGTGAAAGAGTAACAAACACACACACACATCCATCCTCACAAACTTTCGCATTTATAATATTAAAGTAGGATAAACTATTAGAACATTACCTGACTGGTGTAGTGGCCCCAGAGCCAGAGCCTGCCCTGGACGGTGATGCCAACTCCGCGCTCGGCGGTGTCGCGTGCGACACCAGCCACGCATCAACCACTTGCCTTGGCGCTTTCCTGTTGGAAAAATAATATGTTTAAATAGATCAAAGAATACGTAGGATATGTAGTAGCTGAAGAATACATAATGAGTACAAATTAGTACTTTGAACGTAACTCTACACGATACACGTTGAAAATTTGATGCAGCTGGTAACAGAGATCTAATATTTTTTTGTCAAAAATAACTAAATATAAGTTAAATGAGGGCATGAAAAAAGAAAATATGTACGGCTATCATGCGATAGAAACGTATGCAAGGAAAGCTGTAGGTGCAAAGCTAACATTTCAGAATCAATCACAGATGATATTAAGATTTTGTAACTGTGTGCTTTAAGCACCTACAATCTACATTTGAAAGAAAGAAAGAAAATAAATTTATTGCCAAAAAGAAATTATATACAAAATGTATCTGTAGTGTCCGCGTAAAATATTAAAGTAATAGACTTTCGTAAACATTTTAAAAACAAGTAGATATACGAAGTCTGATTTAATTATTCGTAGCAATCGCAAACAACCTGCATCCAGCCTTCTATGCGAGGGAATTTTCCACTGAAAAAATTTGAATTTTTCCACAACTCTGTCTATTATAATTTTTTATAATGTGATGCATAATTCATACGGACTTAGATCTAAATTAAACAAATAAAGTGTTTTTGGTCATTATATTATTTCCACTCATTTATACGAATTCTTATTTGCATCTATTACAGCTTTAAGTGGTAACGAAACAGTTTTCCTTCTCCTGCGCCATTTAAAAAGTGTCAACATCTATTTACCATTACAGGATAGTCGTTTTATTCTCTCATTCGATCAACAACAACAAAGTCGCCGAATAATCAGACAAACGACGTTATGCGCAATACTTATCACAATACAAAAATACTACAAAGTAAAAACGTCGTGTTGTCACGTATGTTGTACTCGCAAGTATCGTCAAGCGACACAATAAAACCTATGAAATACTTTATAAGTAAAACCGACTCATTCAGTACCATTTATTGCCCACTATGAGATTGCCTCGTAATGATCGCTTGTAAAGTTAATTCATACAACTTCCTTATTACATTCTTTGTCTACAACCGTCTGACACAACGAAACAATATTGTGAATTGCGCTTTGTTTTCCTACAGGATTTTATCGAAAATTGTAAAAACCATTGTACGTAATAAAGGACGGATAATATAATATTGAAGACAGAAATTATTTCCAAATATAGCGTACATCTCGGGTTGCCAACTGAGCTAGACTTTGATATTTTAATGTTATTAAACTACTAGAAGCCAGCTAATTGAGTACTGCCTTAGAATTAAATAAATATATTTTTTAACTTTGTATCGATAATAGCGAACACAACAAGAAAACAATTAACATTTGGGGCACCCATTCGCAACCTAAGCGCGTACAAACATTTTAGCGAATCGATTTTATTGATACTGATAATGTAAAGAGAGCTCTCTTACAGTAATAAATATCTGAGATGGTCTTTAATACAGCATGTGAAAGTGTAAAAGAGCGAAAATAATCCATAGTACCAATAAAGACAAATAACAAGTCTGAAGTGATTCATTATTTTAATTTAAACTTTAACAGTCGCGTAAAATCAAACACAAAAAGCGAGAACACTATTTACGAAACTATTAATTAAAAGGCATACTGTCTAGGAAGTTGAAACAAAGCTTCAAAATTAAATTACCGAAGTTGGAGGCTAACTAGCGACAATTTAACTCAATATGCAAGAAAAGTTTATAGCAAAGTGTTCGCGTTGCTAAGAGTCAATTTCATGCAGAGTTATTCACACTAATTGTTTCCATCCGAAGCAAATGTTAGTAAAAAACTATAGGTACTATTTATTAATATGTGATGAACAGGATATAATTTATTTGTATATAAACAGTTCCTGCTTACGTTGATTTGTTATGTTTTAAATCTACTTGACATGTACAAAAAAGCTCATAAGGACGAGCTCAAGATTTATTTTGATTAATAAGCTATTAATGAGATGCAGAATTAGTATTATGGTACCTAAACTTTTTCAATAAATAGTAGTATTGTAGTAGATTAAGAGAAAAATGTATGTATTTACATCAAAGGTTTACAATAATCTTTCAAACGAACACCATAAATGCGAGAGTTACTCTGTCTGTTTAATAATTTTTCATGACGTTTAAGGAATTTATGAGCTACAAAACCTTGAAGAAGGGCAAAGACTATTATTTCAGACGGAAATAAATCTTGAAGCGAAATAGGAGACGCAAATATATACGACAGAATATGGACTAAAGACAAATGCACTCAAACAGAAGCCTTAATGAATACTTACTATGGTAAAACATGTAACAATTAATTAGAAATAAGTAACTATTACGAAAATAAAGCTTTAATTTAATTTACAAAGCCATTTTTAAGATAGTACCTACCTACAAAATTTATTAGTGATGTTTAACAGAACATTTCAAATGGAAACCCATTTAACAAATTAAGAACTGTATAATATTCTGAATTAAATTAATATAGTATTTAGTGTCTATTTCACATATATTAAATTCGGTAAAATTTGTAATGTATAAATTACGCTGTAAAAAATGTTAAATTTATATTAACTACGTTTTATATAAAAATTTTAGAAGAAAAAAGGTCTTCGTATGTAATGAAATGCCATTTCATCAATATTCAAATTTGCCGCGCTTCGTGCGTTCACGTTATCTGTGGCACGGATTGACGTAGCGGTAAGAAAAAATGGCGAGAAAGGATTAAAGTATTGTGTGCTGGTGTGCAACGCAATTTATAATAAAACTGAAAGATAGAAGGGATATAATTGGGGATTTATTATATGTGGACTTTAAATGTCGTTTCTTTGAATTTACAGGTGAGATTACATATGTTAAGTTGTTGTAGTAACAAACTATTTGTATGTGTTGTGAAAACTATTAAATTAAAACTTTGAATTTACAGAGAAACAAATTGGTTTCCTTGAAAATCCTCAATAATATATCTTATAAAACGACATTTTCGTTAACTAAAAGAAGATGGACCGGTTGCAGTTTGAGTTTACGATGATAGCTTCAAATGATGGCAAATCCAATGTGTTAGCCATAACCTCGATTACTACAGAAGAAGGAAAATGTTATGTCTTACCTGATGATCTGAAACCGGTCATTCACCATACATGTATTGTTAAAATGAGTACATTCTCGAAAATAAAAAACAGCATAAAGAAGAGGCATCAAAGCCGAAAAATTTGGATAAAATTAAATGAAGATCAAAAGAAAACATATACAGATGAGGAAGGTAATATGCAATTTTTGGATCAATACTTGGAAGAAATTAGCATCATACAACCAAAAGACAAAGATAGTAATTTACAAAATATATTAGAAAAATTAATTGAAACTACCACGAATAAAGAAAATCAACATAACCTAAGACATGTCTCGGAGAAATTTATTATTGAAAAATTCACAAGTAAGAATTGTAATGCATTGCAATGGATAGAGAATTTTGAAAAAGAGTGTGACCGCTTCAGTATTACAAAAGATGAAACAAAAATTGAAATATTGAGATTGTTTTTAGAAAAATCTTGTTTGGATTGGTATAGCTCGATGGCCATCAAACTAACAGTAACTTCTGAATGGAAGGAATGGAAAAACAATTTTTTGGAAACGTTTAAAAACCAAGGATGGGACATGGTCTCATATGCTTTTTCATTCAAGTATAAAGAAGGATTATTAATTGATTATGCAATAAAAAAAGAACGACTCATACTAGACATAAACAAATCAGTAGACTCCAAAACAATAATAGATCTTATTGCAACAGGCTTACCTGGGTTTATCTTAAACAAATTAAACAGGGATGAACTCAACAACACTACTGATTTGTTCAACCAGTTAAGAAAATATGAAGGTATGATGTACAAGAAGAACTCACCTATGGTAAGAAGTGCTACTTTTCTTCATAGAAATAAAATTAATGAGAAGAAGCCGTGTAAGACGTGTGAATCTTTAGACAAAGGAATAAGATACCATCCAGAAGAGTTGTGTTGGTTCAAGAAAAATAAAAATGAATCTGAAAGGGGTACCAAAGCCAGAACTGTGAACAATAATTCAATTATTGAAGTAGATATAAATACTAATAAAAAAAACGAGTAAGTACACCATTAATCAAAATCAAGCTTTTGTTAGAAAATAAAATAGAAGTAAGCGGAATTTATGATTCGGGCTCACAGATCTCTTTGATAAATTCAAGACTAATAAAAGTAAAAGAAAATAAAGATAATGTTAATGTTGCATATATGAAAACGGTTAATGGTGTGAAGAAAACAGATGGCTTGATAACAATAAAAATAAAAATATTTGATATGGAAGAAGAAGTGGATGTATATGTTGTAGAAAATGAAGATTTTGATGATTTTATAATCGGATTGGATATGATACAGAAATTCAGACTTACTAATAATTACTTATTAATAATTGTGATGTAATAAACTCGAGTCCGGTCTAAAATGCTTGAAACTTGTCCAAATGTAATTACTACTTGGTAAAAACTAAAAACTTTTAAAACCCTATTAAACTTTTCAAACTTATATTCAGAACATTTAGTGTGCCACATACGAATTTACGTTTATGTCTTGAAAATAGTACTTTATTATTTTTAAAGATTTTTTTTGTCTGTAGTTTTTTAACTTTTCGCTATTTTAAATTTAATATCGTAATACCTTTTCATCACCAAGCTTTTCCCAAAACGGACAGCTCTGAAACTGTTAAGTCATTGCCTGACACACCAAAATTGTTCTGAGCCGACAACTTTCTTAAACAAGAACGTAATCTTATATAAGTTAGCAACTCATTCATCAAAGCGGACCTGAAGGTAAATTGTGTTTAACGCGAGATAGAAGTAAACTTTGTTTTCACTTCGCACCGCACAAGGAAAATGAACTTTGACATTCGTTAGCGAGACCCCGCCGTTTTACGTTTTACGAGATGAAATCAAGACGCGGCGTAGTAAAAATCAACATCCCGTTCACGATTACTTAGTTAGTTAATAGATTAGTTACTATTTTTAGCTTTTCATTTTTATAAATGTGTAATGTTTCAGCTAAGCTAACTTTCCGTTCTTGGCTTCGTAAATGCGTTATCGTGTGATATCGATATATATGATCCTCAAATTTTACTTTCACGATAAAAAATAGCATGTCTTTCTACAAAGTCCAAACTATTCTATTCCATTAAAATTCATAAAAAGTGATTCTATGGGTCGGGGTTGCCCAAATTTGAAATTACCATAATACTACTAAATGTGGCTTTGGAAACGTAGTTCTTTTTGTCCAGAAAAAATTGTCAAATTTTTGACGATACAATTTGGATTGAATCCTGAATTCCACGCACTGTACCTAATCACTAGGTAATGCACACGCACTGTTATCACTAACATGAGTAGATATCATATCATAGTATTCTATAGGATAGTATTTAAAGAGTACAAACCTCAAAAAGTAATCATGCACAAACTCCTGGTTCTCATCGAGCCAGGCTTCCGTGCGAGCGCATTCGGCATCGTAGCAGGTTGGCGCGGGCATGCCGCCGCCCGCGCCACCCGGCGGCTCCTCTATACTCCGCAACTGTAGACCTGCAACAATCGAAATCACCTTTTAATTTACTTGATCAAATGGTAACGCAACTGTAAACCTGCCACAATTGAAATTATCTTTAAATTTACTTGATCAAACGGTAACGCATCTATAGACCTGTAACAATTGAAATCCCCTTTTAAATCCATAGATCAACATATTAGAAAAACCATTGGAATTCCCTTTTTGATTTACTTCTTTGGGAGGAGATCTTAATTCTTAATGCGGCAAGATGAGTTATTGTGTATTAAGTTCGTATTGGCAGTAGCAGTCAAAATTAATACAACAAACAATATTTATACGCACAAAAACGTCCCATAGCTCTGTTGACTGTTCCAAAGTTGCTTTATGAATGTTTTCACCTATTGTATTTTCTGTTCATTATATACCTACCTAGTATAAGAATATCATTGATTATGTCAATAAATTAACAAACATCAAAAGAAATTTTGACAAAATCTAAAAAACTTTATTTTAAAAGCGTACACAAAAAATCGATTAAAAATAAATAAAAATTAATGAGTATATATTTATGGTCAAAACAAACAGCAATAAGCGGCAATTAAAGAACTAAAAATAGTAATAGTTTCCAAATCTGGACATTTTATTTTAGCTATAACGGTAGATAATATTCATACATTTTATTTAATTTAATTAAAAATAGCGATTTTGAGCACTCAAAATAATTATCTCGAAAATTATCTAAAAGAAGATATAAATAAATAACATTATAATTAGAATTATAATGTTATTATAGAATTTATTTTATAGAATAAATTGCAATTAACGTTATCGTTTGTTTAAATCAATATTATATAATAGCCATAAACAAACTTTAAAATTAGTAAAATAAACAAAAATAAAGTATACTCTAATCATGTGTTTCGAATTAAATGTCTTACCGAAAGGACGAGTGGTGTATGATATTCTAAACATATTCATTGTCACCTTTATTATTTCACAAAATCTCATATAATATTCTATAAAAATAATTATTAATTAAATATTTACGCAATAACGATAATAATGGCGAATGAGTAATAAAATTCACAACAAACAAACAAAATCAAAGACAAGCAGACTGGGTAAAATGGCGGGTACATTGAAAAAGTTACGAGTGTGAAGTGTCAAACTAACAATAATCACAGATTAAAAATAATTGCAACTAATTGGATCGGGAGTTGCCATTGAAGAAAAAGAAGATTAGGCACAAAATAATAATAATTAATTTTTGTCCAAATTTATGAAGTACATATAATAAAATACGATTTTAAATATCATATAGGTCTTATAAAAATATTTTTAATTGTTATTTTTTCTGTTGCGAAATGCGCGCAAGTTTTTTTTTTTTTTGACTAGTATTATAAGGACATTAGCAAGAAATCTATATTATCAAGAATATTATTCAAATAGCATTTATCTTCATTTCATAGTTCAGATATAGAAGATATTTATTACCTATGGCAGAACAAATAAATACTTAAAAAACTATTCTACTAAAATAAAGAAAATAAAAACAACTGATTTAGTGATAAAGTGTGAACTCTGTGTGGCCTAAGGATGGCAATTTTTCCTCAGGTCCAAAAATATTGTATTTATTTTTTCGTTTTAATCGCGAATTAATGTATAAATGCAAAAATAAAATATGATAAATATATTTTTTATTGCCATCACAAACGAACTGGTATTTTAATTAAGGTATCTTAATAATATTCATTAAAAATATACCTATGGGAATACATCCAGGACGTGATTTGGATTTTTTTTTTAAATATTTTATTGTATTTTAAAATAAGCAAAGTTCTAAGACATTATGGTATTATTGTATCGCGTGGGAACGTTTTTATTACATTTGAGAAATATCTGAAATTTTAAGTATAAAGGTAAAATATGAAAAAAAAACTATCTTTCCGCCCGCGGCTTCGCCCGCGTTTTCAAAGAAAAACGCGCATAGTTCACGTTCCCGTGGGATTTCCGGTATAAAACCTATCCTTGGTGTTAATCCAAGTTACCCTCTATATGTGTGCTAAGTTTAATTGTAATCGGTTCAGTAGTATTTGCGTGAAACAGTAACAAACAAACTCAAACATTTATTTATTCAATTAGACTTCTTCGAGAAGCACTTTGAAACGTCACATTTTTAACATTTACCACCGATTCGGAAAGCAGTATCAACACACACACATCCTCACAAACTTTCGCATTTATAATATTAAGTAAAAGGTAATACGAAAAATTATTTCCTTTCTTACCCCTCCATATATTACATCCACAACATCGCCAAGCCATTATTCTTAAAAACAATTTATCTTGTGTAGATTTTCTTCGGCACTAATAAGGGTATTTATCAAGAGTGTGACAGCGGTCATGTCAAATTATATTTTTTTAATATTATTATAATTCCATAGATAAAATACTTTTTGGGGAAAATAATGGATGACTCATGAGTTTTTCTTTTTTTTTTTGTTTATTTTATCTACTAGCGGTCCGCCCCGGCTTCGCCCGTGTTACATATTTCGCAATAAAAGGTAATCTATTTTCTTTTTCAGGGTCTAAAGATTGTCTGTGCCAAATTTCATGAAAATCGGTCCTGTATTTTATGCTTGAAAACCATACATACATACATACAAACCTTTCCTCTTTATAATATTAGTATAGATAAACAATTCTATTATGTAATTCGATTCAATTCGGTTCACAGACAGTTTAGTAGGTATCTTATAAAATGGCATTTTTTTGTCATACTAAGAAATGGAATATCATGGCATAAAAATAACCAAGGAGAAAAGGTGGGATGGGTACCTACTACGTAACGAGCACAAAATCCGAAGACATTTTGTGTGAATCACACTTCCTTTCCTACGAATTTTCTAGAAAATCATATTTCAATAGACTTCACAAATGTATCCACCATTTCAATATGTCTCGTACTTTTCCGAGCACATGTAAAATGGCCATTAATACAAATAGTACACTCGACTAATATCTCTTAATTGCTATAGACACGCTACAATGTTTATCTGATCGTGTGTTACTATAGAAATGTTAATTAAACCGCTAACAATGCGAGTTGACTTTCCTCTAATTGAAATTGAAGAACTGCGTTATTTTATCTGGAAATTTATTGTATTGAAATATGCTTTCTATGAAAATATTAATTGGATGACTCGTGTTTTCCCTTCAGCTTTAATACTTTTAATGCAAATGGTATTAAATGTCTTTTTTATGACGCGTGCAAACGCACTTGTTTATGTTTTTTTGAATTAATATCAATAAAATTAACATAAGCCAACTCTTGTTTAAAAATTTAAAGAAAGATAAACTTTGAATTAGGACTTCTTAATCATAGAAAAATACGAATGATTTTCAAATTCCTTCTTACCTTTTTATCAGTAGGTAATCTCGTAAAATAGACGATACAAAGAAAAGCTTTTAATTTGTCAAGAATTTGTGGAGATTAACCTGCATGTTTTCGACTTCGTTAAGAATATATAAATGTATAATAAATATTATAACTGCACTGTACCTTTAGGCTATAGGTAGGTATAATAAACAGCCCTAGTAGGTATGCGCTTGGGTGGAATTGACAGGCCGAAATTTATGAGTAAACCAAGAGTAAACCAATTTATAATAAACTATAGGTTCCGAATTCATGCCAATCCTGTAGGCTGTGTTTATTGTGTTATTATATAATCTTATTAATTTTTTTCTGTCCGCTGATAGACTTAATGCCCCTCGGCCATTTAACGCTATCTCGGTGTTTCAGCTTTTTATAACCTAAAATTAATTTACCAAGCATTACCCAATGACTATGAATTTGACAACTACGAATATTATTAGAATGACGTCACTATTATTGTAAACCTAAATAAGCCTTTCCTTATCAATGTCATAACATTTTCAATAAACACGTAGCATTATTGAATAACATAAACAATATTGAGTGCAAACTGAATATTATTCCGAACGAATAATTCTATACGTTCAACAATGTCAAGAGTTGAAATAACTTCCGAAGTATCTAGTGTTATGCAAATTGCTTCGTATTGAGGACCTCATCTGCGGGCGTTATGCAAACAGCGGGGAAATCTTAACATACCATTGTTTAGTTTTAACCACAGACTAGAAATGTATCACAGATAACGCTAATAACTTTTTAAGAAACTTTTTATGAAAATACTGGCTGGTATATTTTTTTTCTTTGAGACCTATTTAAAAAAAGAATGTCACTTGGAATGTCGTATACTTTTTAAACTATTTTTAATACTTATTTTATTTCTGGTTTGATTAGCAAAATCATTACCAACGAAATAAAGTATTTAAAAAAGGGGTGGCAAATGTTCTCATAACAGATACAACATTAATTATTAATGTTCAATCAGAGTATTGTGACTTGTGAACCATCCCTTCATTGCTTTTAACCTTGAAATATAATGGCCAAGTAGGTATGTTGAAAACTAGAGATGCGCCGAATAGTGGTTTCACCGAATAACCGAATACCGAATACTATTCGGTTAGAACCTTACCGAACCGAATATTCGGCCGAATTATTCGGTTCAATGTTTTGACGTGTTTTGATGCGTAAACCGGTTCTAACGGGTCGCAATTAGCTGCCGGCTCGGTGGCGAGCGAGCCTTACCTAACCGCCCGCCACCCGCGTATATCGCCCGCGCACTCCGTGCCGTCTCAGTTGTGTTGAAACTTCGCCCAAAATATTAAAATTTTTAAATTGTTTAAAATTTTTATATTTTTACTTTAAGTTAGTGTTTGCAATATGAGCGGACGTAATGTCATTTTCTATTGGGACTAAAAGCATTGTCTTCAGACTTCAGGATTTAAAGTATTATAAATATTAAATACTGACTAAGTTCTAATAATAAACATGATTAAATTATGTTGATGTAAATTTACAAAATAAACGTTGGTTTGAAATGTAATGATCGTTTTATTTTATACAGGGTGTAATCGTTAAGTGTGCACAGGCGATTATTCCATAACTATTACAGATATAAAAAAACTTTTAACTCATATTGAAAGTACTATACCTAATGAGTAAAATGACAATAATAACTTTTTAAAAATAAAACGAGAAATATCCAAAAATGTTACATGAAACGCTCCCATACATTTAGCATGAAATATGACTATTTCAAACATTCAATGAAAGTTCATTTAGAGACTGTAAATAGAGCTCGATGTGGAATACAATGGTATTCCAAATCGAGGATGTCGTCTCGAACATTGTATGGGAGTGTTTCATGTAACATTTTTGGATATTTCTCGTTTTATTTTTAAAAAATTATTATTGTCATTTTACTAATTAGGTATAGTACTTTCAATATCAGTTTAAGGTTTTTTGATATCTGTTATAGTTACGGAATAATCGCCTGTGCACACTTAACGATTACACCCTGTATACCTTAGGTTCAAACATTCTTCATAGGATTTCTTTGACTTGTGTATAGTATGACATAAATCATTCATAATATGAAGTTATTTATGTGGGGATGGTGTAAATGAAAAGCCAAATTCGCCCAATCGATTTATTTCCCAGACACCGGTTACATATCAAAAATACATTTTAACAATCCTCCATTACATCGTACCAAAAAACACAAAGTCAAGTCATAGACAACATAGATCGTTTTACAGTCTACAGATAACATATCCACAGATTAAATAATAGAAAAGCACAGACTAAAAATAAAAGTAGTTATGAAATACAATCTTAATTATTTATCCTATTCCCACACGGTCATCCTGCAGAATCATCTGTCCCAGATGAGTCAACAGTCGTAGATGATCAATATGGTAAGTAGACAATGGTAAATCACCTTTATCTATTACATGTAGAAATCCTTCCTTCTTTCCTCTTTTATTTGAATTAAGTATACATTCCACGCAATTATCAATGTTTGTTTTAATCTTTTCTTTTAAATTCTCCATATAATAATTTCTATTTATTAATTCCTCAGTCTTAACACAACCAAAATGTCCGTTTTCATGATGTTTTCTTATAATTTCATTTTGCATTTTCTTAGGTACAACCATTAATTTATTTCCATCCTTAATCTTCCATAACATTCCATTCTCTAAAACATAGTCATCATAAGATTCCTTTTCTAATACTTTCTTTATTAGTTTTATTTGCAGATCATCATCTTGAGCTCTTCGCAGGCGTGCTGCGGTATCGGTAAGTACAATTATATTCTTTATAGGCTGTCGGCTGAGAGCATCTGCATGTTTCATCCTTGCTGCAGGCCGATGTTCAATCGTGTAGTCATATTCTTCAAGTAAGAGCGCCCAGCGAGCTACTCTCGGAGGTAAGTCTTTTTTCTGCAATGTCATAGTCAAGGCGGAGCAGTCTGTAACAATTTTAAATTTAATACCTAGCAAGTATACTCTAAACTTTTTAACAGCTTCAACAATAGCTAATATTTCTAAATAATAACTGTGATACTTTTTTTCAGTAGCGGATGTCTTCTTGCTCATGTAGTAAACGGGATGCATCTTATTATCTGTTAAACTCCTTTGCAATAATACAGCACCATATCCTTCAGCACTTGCATCTGTGTGTAGTTCTGTTTCTAAATTCGGATCATAAATCTTCAAAACTGGAGATTGACATAAAATAAACTTTAATTTCTGAAATGCTTTTTCACAGTCTAAGTTAAAATTAAAAACAGTACCTTTCTTTAGTAAATCAGTCAGAGGTTTTGCTATTAAAGAATAATCCTTTATAAACTTTCTAAAATAACCTGTTAGTCCGAGGAAACTTTGAAGTGACTTTATATTGTGAGGAGTCTGAAAATGTTCTACAGCGGCAATTTTCTTCACTGAAGGTTTAATTTCACCTTCTGAAACAATATAACCCAAGTAATTAATACTTTTTTGCATAAAATAACATTTATCCCAGTTAAATAATAAACCATACTCTTCAGCTCTGTCAAATACTTTTTGTAAATTAACAAATCCTTCCTCTGCAGATTGAAATGGTAAAATGAGATCGTCAAGATATGATAGAACAATACCATCCGTAATAAGATCCTCGTGGTGTTACAAATGATGTATACTTCTGACTATTAATATGAACATTCACATGTAAAAATCCATTTTTTAAATCAAGCGAGGTAAACATTTTTGCATAAGTTAATCTGTCTAATTGATCTTCAATGAGTGGTAGTGGATATCTTTCTTTAATAATCTTCTTATTCAATTTCCTGTAATCAACACACAATCTATAGTTTCCATTCTTCTTTTTTGCAAGCACAATTGGACTAGCATAATCAGACTTACTTGTTTTTATTATTCCTTCATCAAGCCATTCTTTAATCTGTTTGTCAACAATGTTAAGCTCCAAAGGTGACAATCGTCGTGGATTCTGATAAACTGGTACATCATCGGTTAATAATATTTTAAGTTTTACATTTGATGCTTTAGTACATCTTTTGGGGTTATATTCTTTTATAATATTCTGTATTTTATTCTTATATTCTTTGTTTTCAATATTTGTGATATCTTCATTTTCATTCTCTAGCATTGTAAGGTGTAATATTCTTGTTGCAGTGATAGTTCCAGATTTAAAATTGATTTCTACTTCTTTCAGTACAGGATTTCCTAATATAATGTTGACAGGGATAGCGCCATCATCAACAACATAAAATAAAGTTTCAAAATAACAATCATCAATTTCAATTTTTGCTGTGAAAGATCCTTTTGTATAAATTTCCTTTTCAGCTATTCCAGTTAAAGTTTCTGTGGTTCCTGAACTATAAGATAACAATTTTTCACCTTGAATCTTCCTAAAATAAGACATAATTATTAAATTAGCATCGCTTCCGGTATCAATCAGGGCTTCTACATCAATATTATTTATTTTCAGCTTCTTGAAAGGTCTCACATCAATATTATTTTTAGTTGACATAATTTCCAAACTCTTTTTTATACTTTTAGAACATTCAGTTGATTTATGGCCAAACAAGTTGCATTTAAAACATTTAATGCCTTTAGTACAATTAGGCGACTCATGATCTAAATCTCCACAATTGAAACATCTCTTTACTCGTAGTGTTTTTTGAATTTTCATGCCAATGGACTTTGATACTGAATTACTTTGAATCTTATTAGGTGAATATGATTTTTTCTTAATTTCTGAATAAATGTCTAATTTCTTTCTGAATTCTTTAATGTTACAAGCGCCATATAAAATATTTTTGTTGGACTCACTGTCTTTAATACCGTCGATGACATATTCCATCAGGGCTTCATCTTCAACATTCCCAAGTACTGCAAGTTCCTTCATATGTAAAAAATATTGCTGATGAGTCTCATTCATCTTCATCCGGCGAGTTGAAAGTCTCTTGTGAACAGTTGCACTGTTCAACTTCTTACCAAATTCCTCACGGAGCTCAGACTTAAGTGTATCCCACGTGGTGGTCCCACTTAGTGAACGTAAAAATAGCTTGGCGGTTCCCGCGAGAAGCCGCTTCGAAAATATGAGTTTTTCTATTTCGCCCCATTGCATTAAAGAGGAAATATCTTCAAAATCTTTTACGAATGTTTCGATGCCATAGGCATCATCACCCGAAAATGGCGTCATTGATTTCTCTAAGTCATTGAAGGAAATACGCGGCGATGGTTCACCACAATCATCATCATCTTTTACTCGTTTCGGCGGCATGTTGAATAATGTAAATAAAAAGTTTTATAGTCTTCAAGTCGTAATCGTATAATCATAAGCTTCTTTAAATCTTAGTCTTCGTTCGTAATTCGTAAATTCTTCATCAGGTTAAATCACCGGCATCATAGTCTTCGTCTGTTTTTTCTTTATTCCACCATCCCGTATCCCGGACGAGCCCCCAAATTATGTGGGGATGGTGTAAATGAAAAGCCAAATTCGCCCAATCGATTTATTTCCCAGACACCGGTTACATATCAAAAATACATTTTAACAATCCTCCATTACATCGTACCAAAAAACACAAAGTCAAGTCATAGACAACATAGATCGTTTTACAGTCTACAGATAACATATCCACAGATTAAATAATAGAAAAGCACAGACTAAAAATAAAAGTAGTTATGAAATACAATCTTAATTATTTATCCTATTCCCACATTTATTTAGTTCTATAGCCAAGAAAGTAGAAATACTCGTACCGAATATATTCGGCACCTAAACCGAATAATTCGGCCGAATACGAATAGTGAAAAAGATGCCGAATATGCCGAATACCGAATATGTATTCAGTATTCGGCGCATCCCTATTGAAAACATATAAATTTTAAATAATAATGCAATTAATTATGCGTTGCACTTTCGTATATTGGAACCTAGGTACCTATAATTATTTACGTCGTTAAAAAATAAACTTCATAGCAAATGTTAATTACGTAAATTTAGTTCCAAAGGGATTTGCATTTACGTCGACAAAGGCTAAAATTATTATGTAAAGTAAATATTAATACAATAATAATCTCTTCTGAAATATTTATAACAATACGTTAGGAGATTAACCGGGATCATAAATTGATTCAGCCATTGTGTATACAGCGCCGGCTTATGGAAATGGATTTCGCGCTTACAAATTGTTTATCTTTAATATTAATTTATTTAAAAATCAGATATTTCCATTTCTTTGGGTATTGTTAATTATGAAGTTATCGCACTTGAAATACGACTTTAGTCCGCTTTTTGTAACGCTTTATATTTTTATATTTGCAATGAAAATTAAAATATACTTTTCTCTTCTGCTTTGAGTTTGTAAATATTTCACCACAAAATTTTCAAAATCAAATTCCATTGCATATAGATATAGATAACCCCAAATCACTGTATAATCTATAATTTAAATTCCATTTAATTAAACATATCACATGGATTTTCAAAAGAGTAAAAACGAATGTTTATTGTTTCCAATATTCGGCCGAGGAATTTTATTTCGTAGACTGAAATTTAAACTAAACACATGCTTTTGAATATATTAAAAAGATTAAAAATTTAAATAAGTATTGTATATGGTTCTTCTACAATAATAACTCCAATATAATAATTTTATCAAAACGTGATGACAACATTTTATGTTAATGTTTTTGTGCCCAAGATCAATAACAATAGCATCGATAAATATTCACTAATAAGAGAAGATATTGAATCGAAGTGATATCAGTCCTTTCGTCTAGACAAGTACGACATTAAATTTTGCAATAATACAATACAAACATCTTACCACAGATGTACAATTTTGGCAAGTTATCTTATCTTGTCTTATCTTCTTATCTTATAATAAAAAAATGAATCCCAAAATGTGTTGGTAAGCGCATAACTTGAGAACGGCTTAACCGATTTCGTTAATTCTTTTTTTATTATATTCCTTGAAGTACATGGATGGTTTTTATGTAGAGAAAACGTAAATATGTACCACGGGCGAAGCCGGGGCGGACCGCTAGTACTATATAAAAATAAGTCGGGTTTTCATTCCTGACGCTATAACTCCAGAACGCACGAACCGATTTCCACGGATTTGCATTCGTTGGAAAGGTCTCTGGCTCCGTGAGGTTTGTAGCAAAGAAAATTCAGGAAACATTTCAAAAGAAAAACCGGAAAACCGGGAAAATCATTTTTCACATACAGCGCCTTATGTAACATTTCCTTTGGTATTTAAACATAAGGTGGCGAAACGGAGTTCACCGGGTTCGCTAGTAAATTTATACAAATAATTTAGGACTTTATGAATTAAAGACAGACTTTAATGTTTGTCTATCAGATAATATGGTGTCCTTCATTCAGTTTACACGTGGAGGGTAATAAAAGAATGTTCGAACAAAACCCTTTTGTTTTCTCTTATAATTTTCATGAGCGTAGGGTTAACAATGCATATTTCAACGTCAGAGGGATATCGGTATCAGGATGATATAAATGTAGACTAGTAATTAAGAGATACTTTTTCATAACATAGCTTTTAAAGAGTATCTATTTATTGATAATATTGTTATGTTGTGTAGTTTTTAATTATTCAATTTTAAATTCAAATGAAAAAAATCATGATAACTAGCTTACCTATACCCATTTTTTCGCTACCAATCACCAGACACGGTAAAAAACAAACAAAAAGGTAAAACGAAAATGAAATAAAATATATTATAGACGACCACTAAAATCTATGTTATGCCCTTTTACACCCCATTTATAAAGAAAATCGAAGCGGTTCCTAAAGTGTTTTCATAGGATCAAAGACGAACGTCTTTTGCTACGAAGCCTATATAGAAAGTATTTTATGATTTATTTTCCACTTTCTTTAAAGCCTTTCGTTCCTTGCAGATGTTCAACTTCCTCAAAAGAACTCACAATAAAAGAAAAAACGGAATTTGCTAGCGGATAAACTTTGGTCTAACTATTTTATTCTGACACTGAAAAAACGTGACGGCTATAAATAAACAAGTTGCTGCTATTTACAACCGAGTAACTTGCTTCGGAGGGAGCCTGCAAAGTTTGTTGCTAAAATTATACAAGTCAACTTTGTTAACGTATGTTGGTAATATAAACCCAGTAAGCTGGTCAAAAAATACGTATTAAAGGTTTGTTGCTTTTAACCTATTCACTCAGTAAATATAACTTACCTACTTACTATAGTGAATCGCGTTACTCTGTTAACAATACCCAACGTGCTCTGTTGTTTTTAGCAAAGTTGTTTCGTAAAACTAGCTAAGTAACACGATAATGTTAATCATATTTATTGGGTAGGGACAGCCAATCTACTTTGTTACTTCTACTCAATTGAAAATTTGTATACGTAGCCAAGTTACTGGGTACTGTCAATCGTGTTCATTGGTTAACTATAACTAAATATACTCTGTTCTTTCTAGTCAATTAAGATTGGTATATTTAGCCAAGTTACTTTGTATTCTTAGGCGGGTTTATTAGGTAACCATAGCTAAAATACTTTGTTGCAAGTACTAATTCAAACGACACATATTAAGCTATATATTTTCAGTATAAGCTGACCTGTGAATGTTTGTAAAACCTATACAAGGTGTAACAGAAAGGGGATATACACATCCGAACAGGGCGTGATGCACTGATGAAACTGAACAACGTTTCCCAAGGAAAATGGGTCGAAAGATGAAAAAAAAATTAAACCTCTCCATTATTTTCATCTTTTGACCTTATGTTCTTTGGGAAAATTGTTCAGTTTCATCAGTAGGTACATCACGCCATGCTTAGATGTGTAACCCCTTTCTGTTACACCCTGTATGCAATGTGAAGTCAGCTCATACTGAAAATATTTACCTAGTTCGATATGTTGTCATTTGTACCATTATTAGTGCAGGGGGCAAAATTTTGGCATGTCGGAAAAAAAGCCAATGAAACGTTCATGTAGGAAAATAACACTCATTTTACCGACACACCAAAAACTTATAAGAAACTGAAAGAAAATTATGCACATTAGTGAAATTAGCTTTATTCAGTACACGATACAATCATTTCAAGTAACATACTACTTACACTTAGATACTACTACTTTTAAAAATAGTACACAATTCACAATGTCAAGAAACAATAACTATTTTGTGTTTTAATTTTCACAATAACAGGGTTAAATACTTAAATATAAATCATGAGTAAACTTTTAAGGAATGACTCACACTACGAACCTGAACAACTTTAATTAGGTCTATACCTAATCCAAAGCCAAATCCAACATCGTAAAAGAAATATCAGCTGTTTCATATACAAAAGTGGAATTATCTAAGTACTCTGCCAAAATCTACGGAACAGCTGATTTTATTTCGCGATGTTGGAGTTTGTTCTATAATGAAAGTGGTTTAGGTTTGTTTACATAAAAACAAACAACCATTATGGTAATGTAAGCAAGTTACTACATCTAAATATTGTACTTATATGTATTTGATAAGTCAAAAGTTTAGGCAAAAACTATAGAATAAGTTAGGAGAATAAGTAATCTTTTTGATCTAATAATTTTATTACAACCCAACAAGTAAAACCGTTATTTTAAACATTTGAATTTATTCTCATTGAAACATAACTCACATTCGTCGTCGGGAAAATGATCATAAATGCTAAAACTTAAACATTTTTTGCACCAAAAAAAAATTAAAGTACAATAAGCTCTTTACATATTATATGGGAACTATATCCTACCAAATGTAATTTACTAAAGTAATAGGTATTTAATAAAGTAATAAGTATATGACAATATCTTGCTTGATCAGAAGTAACTTACTAATTCAAATATTTTTGGCTTGATTGTGGGGAAGCTTTCAGTGATATATGTATTGTCCTTTGGTTTTCACTGTTCTGTGGTTTTCACAATCTTTTTCTAGCTGTAAAAAATAAAAAAAACCTAAGTAAATATTATACAAAAGTAATTAAACTAAAGCAGACAAAAAATTCAAAAAAATTGAACTCACCAGAAGATATCCTTTGGGTTTTTTAAGAGCCGCATATTCATTGTATTGAGGTATTGGAGCTTTAGTTAACTATTTTGCAGCAATTAGCTTCGTCCCTGTAGAGTCTTGCCACTTTAGTTCTACGGCTGTCCATGGCTGTTTTTGAGCCCTAATAGTTTGTCTTCTGCATCTTGCTCTTCTATAATACTTAGTTTGATTAAAATTCAAAATGATGATGAAAAGTTTTTAATGTAAATTTGAATCTGCCTTGTAGGTGCTGAGGCGGCGCTTCAACAGACACGTTTGTCACTCGACTATGATTTGATAGAAATGGCTGACTTTGCGGGCTACGCAGCCAATTCCTTGTTTCATTTTTATCAAGTTACTCGGTCAAAAATAGTATTCGCTCCATTGTTAATTGCCGAGCTGTGCTTATCTCCCAATAGATAAGTTACTTGTTTGTTTTTAAGTAAGAAACACGGTTATATGCATCATAGAAAGTTATTTAATTTTAGCCAAATAATATTATGTCTAAATTTAAATGATTTACTTGTCATTCAATCATTATGTAAGCTTGTTTATTTTTAACCGAACTCTGGGTAAATAGTAGCCAACTATGGTTAAGTCTAAAATTAAATAACTTGCTTATCATTAAATAATAACATAAGCTTGTCTATTTTGAACCTAATTCGGTAAAGGTAATATTGACCGAGTCGGTAATTTTGAAATAAATAAGTACTTTTTTAATAATAGCCAAGAATATTTAGCAATACTTGCTTGTATAATACTAGCAAAGCTTTAATGCACATTTTAAATATGTCTTAATTGAATGCAGCAGAATAATTTTTAACCGAGCTAAATTGGTACTTTGCTAAAGAAAATTTTTCTCAGTGGAGGCTTCAATGCATTAAAGTATAAAATTTATTTCATGCACTGTTTGTTTACCTTCAGTTAAAATTTTAACTTGAGCATCCATCAATTATTTTTACGATAATATTATTTAAAATCTTATTTATTTCCTTAATCTGTTTTAAATATGCACCTTTTAGGGTTCCGAACCTCAAAAGAAAAAAAAACGGAACCCTTATAGGATCATTTTGTTCTCCGTCTGATGCATGTCATGCTTTTATTTTTATAAACGACATATTTTAGCTTATTAGATCGCATTGTATACACTATATTTGCTAACAAATTTCTGTCTATTCTCCAAAACTAATGAAATGGCCACACTCACAGAACTCCTAATAAAATTCCCGAATCCCTACATTCAAACAAATTAAATTAACAATACTACAAGAACATAATAGTCCGTGTGAAAAATTCCATAGCAGCATTCTACGAAGTCCGTAACAGTCCCGTTTCTCTTTAACTTAAATTGGTTTTATGACTTTCAACTCTGACTGGTCCCTCGCCCACCCATTAACGTAGACTTCCAAACCATTATATATCAGGAACTCGGATCAAATTCCATGGAAAATAGCTCAAACATATATCCCATTACATGCTATTTTCGGCAATTACTGAATTTAGGTTAGCGAGAAAGTAGGAATTGGGGAATTGCTATGTTGTACCCATTTCGCTTTGTGTATACAATTTATTATGGTATATAAACATTTATGGAAACATTGACTCGTAAATAAGCTATAGAATTATCTTGTCTACGTGAAAAGGAGATATCCATACTAATATTATAAAGCTGGAGAGTTAGTTTGCTTGCTTGCTTGAACGCGCTACTCACAGGAACGACGGGTCCAATTTTGAAAAATTCTATCAGAGTTAGATAGTCCATTTATTGAGGAAGGATAAAGTTCTAGGAATAAAGGAATATATGTCATCACGCTAAGAGCATTTGGAGCGGAGCAATACGGTTTAACGATAAAAAAAAATAAAAAAAAAAGCAATACAGGTAAAACCGCGAGGCACAGCCACTTAAGGCATAATTAAGACAAAGCGTTATATCTTTTTTCATATAAATTTTTTACCTGTTTATTGTGATTTTACTGCTTACAAAATGGAACACAGTAAATTGGATTCTCGAATGTTTCTTGTTCACCGCGCTATGTATCACTATACCTAGTTAACTTGGCTATAAATCGTGTTTTAAATCCATTACAGCCCTAAATGTCTTGCTTCCACGTGAGCTATAATTGTTACATTTCTATAAAACGTATCTAGATATACATTTCAGTTTAACATGTCATCTGTGATATTATAAGCATATCCATAAATGATACGCCACCTCAAATTATTATGTATTATTACGATTATTATAATATAATGCCTCTTAGTTCATGTATAGGTAAACGAATTAATCTTTATAAGTGGATCTATGGCTTCATTGACGTTAAGCTGTTTGTGAAAATCAATTTCAGGTAAAATTAATAATACTGTATTGAACTGTATCCATCATAATCCTGTCGTATTAAAAGAGTAAATTTGCGACTTTTCAAAACAAATTTCGGCTACGCAACTAATTTCATTAAACAGTTTGCAGTTACAACTTATCACGTTTTACAAAGTCCTCTCGTAAAGAATCCTCGAGGAAAATTTAATCTCGCGCACATGGTATTTCCATAATATCCATGTTATAACTTACATGCCGTTAGTAATTATTAGTTTTAAAATATCATATGCTATTTTATATAGTAAATTGAAGTTCTAATAGTATAGTATTATATTATTTCATTTCTATTTATTATATTTGAACAATCAATATTCACACGGAAAACGCTTTGAATATTTTAATGTCAGCAATATGAAGAATGTGCGGAAGTATTAATGCTGCGATGTTTATGAATTATATTGATAAGCAAAATTCTTATTATATCCAAGTCAACTACAGAAACTTTTGTGTGAGGATGAAACTGACAAAATTAATTATTATTAAGCCATGATTACCTAAACATAATTCAGTTACACATTTCATTGTAAACCGTGAACATTTACAGATTGGTAACGAAAATACCATCGCCCGATAAACCAATACCCGAATATACGATCCTATAAAACTTTTCTTGTTTTTATTCGCTATAAAACCCTGTTCAATATTTAAAAGAAAATTAACTTTATACTACAGTGTGGGTCGACGTATGTTAGCATTCAACTATTTGTAATAATTTATAGCAAGGCATTTAATACAAGTAAAATAATATAGTTTTTGATAATAAAGTTTTCTGATCGCCAACCACCTTTCCACTTTTATACTTTGGTGATGATTTATATTTTATACTATGATTATGGTGAAATTAATTTAAGATATAGTTTAAAAGAAATATTATGTTTACAAAAAAATAACTACGTTAAAAACAACCGACTTTAATATATTAATAAATATTTAATAAATAGCACATCTAAATAATATGTAGTAATTAATAATATTAAATCTTTTTTATTTTATTTTTCCGTTTTTTAAGTCGGTTGTTTTTAACGTAGTTATTTTTATTTAATACTTTTTAGTGTATTTTTCAACACGAATCAAACGAGCCCAAACTCGATTAAGTTGAGTCAGTATATTACTGAGTTCCGATGGCCACCTTCCGATTCCATCATCAAAATATCAGCTCTATGTCATGACAAGTGATAACTGCGTTAAAAACAACCGACTTCAAACTTGCACTTGCAAAATTTACAAATACCTACGACAAAAATGCTCATAAAATAAAAACTAACTACTGGGCCTATCCGAATAAAATTTTTATGGGACCAATTCGACACCATCCCGCATCGAACAAAAAAAGAATCACGTAAATCAGTTCAGAAACCTCGGAGTAATCGGTGTACATACATAAAAAAAAAAAAAAATATACCGGCCGAATTGATAACCTCCTCCTTTTTTTTGAAGTCGGTTAAAAAGAATCATTCATTCAACAAGAACCAGATAAAATATGCTAGACTAGTAGAAAAACACTGTAAATGCCATGTCACTAACGTGTACCTAACATAAATTATTCAGAACGTCCGAAAAACACGTCGAATTCGGGAAAAGCGCACAATAATCAGCAAAGTTTAGACTAGGGTTCGACGACCTTTATCCATCCCTATCTCATGTGGCCTTTCTAATACAATTAACTCCTGTCTAATGAGATGCTCTATTTGATAAAGCGTAGAACAATCGAGTCGAATTGCCAATTTGAGTTGTATAGTTGTTAGTTTCAGTTAGGCACTCCGTATATACGGGTTAGTTCTGAGTACGTACTTTCTGAGATATCTCGGGCGTGCAGTAAAAGTTTAATTTGGAACCCTAAGGGCAAGGACGTTTCATGTGTGAATAAACTAAATAACTTACATGTTTTCTTATGTTATTATTTTATTCTCGATTCGTTAATCCTATTCGATTAATTACACAACGTCGTCGTTTGTAACACAGATAAAATATTTAATCGTATATATTTAATATTAAATAAATTCAATCCATTAAGTAAGTTTAAATACATAAGCAACATTTTCGGCAAACAGATCGTACGTATAGTTAAATATGTAAATGAGTTCTTTGTAATCAACATTTTTTGCACATATGGTTTAAACTATGAGGAAAGTGAGTGTGTCTATGATTTTTTGTAATTTCCGGTTATGTATTTTGATAACATCTAAATATACGGTTAAATACTTTAAAACATTGTGTTTGCAATAATAGTTACGCCTTTATCTCAATTCAAATGTTTCAAAAATCTATTCTAATAGTATAAAGCTGAAGAGTTTGTTTGTTTGTTTTCTTGAATGCGCTAATCTCAGGAACTACTGGTCCGATTTGAAGAATTATTTCAGTGTTAGATAGCGTATTTATCGAGGAAGGGTATATCATCACGCTAAGATCAGCAAGAGCGGAGCAACGCAGGTAAAACTGCGGGGCACATCTAGTGTCGTAATAAATATCTACGACCTAAAATATAGCATACACTAGCAACTTTATTAGACATGTAAATAAAAAAGCATACATTTTATTCGCTATAAAAATAAATTATGGTTATATCCGTTTATATGTAGGTAATAAACAAATGATAAAGATCTAAACTGACTAAAATATAATACAATTAAAATTATGTATATACGTGAGGTCTGTTTAGACACATGTTTAAATCACGTGTTTGAAAGAAATAAAACATATTTTCTTTTTTTCGACCTTTTTTGTTCAAGTGAATATATTAACAATATACCTACTGTTGATAACGTACCTTGGACCAACTTTTAGTAAATAATTTGTCATTGAAATATATTATACCTACCTATAGCACAATATACAAATAA
This sequence comes from Colias croceus, assembly GCF_905220415.1. Lineage (NCBI taxonomy): Eukaryota > Metazoa > Arthropoda > Insecta > Lepidoptera > Pieridae > Colias > Colias croceus. The sequence goes on along the minus strand of NC_059551.1, from coordinate 4,476,598 downwards.
TATGTATACGTACGGTTACTTACATATTTTGTAAAATTAAATTGTAATACTGAAATGATTTAAAAGAGCAACTATGGAGTTTCTTGCCGATTCTTCTCCATAGATACTGCTTTCCGAATCGGTGGTAAATGATAAAAATATGTATTGACGTTTCAAAAGTGCTTCTCGAAGAAGTCTAATTGAATAAATAAATGTTTGAGTTTGAGTTTATGTATTTATTTATCGTGTAAATATAGTATAAGATAGCAATAATATGATAGTAATTAATAATTATAAGAATATTTTGAAAACTTTTAAATTACTTAATTTCATAAAAGAGGAAAGATTTTTTTGTATGTTGCATGGATTTTACTCGAAAACTTTACCGAGTAATTTTTTTATGCGTCGTATATTTTTTGTTTGAAATTCGTAGCGTAACGCAAGTCTATTTATTTTTAACCGACTTCAAAAAAAAAGGAGGAGGTTATCAATTCGGCCGGTATATTTTTTTTTTTTTTTTTATGTATGTACACCGATTACTCCGAGGTTTCTGAACCGATTTACGTGATTCTTTTTTTGTTCGATGCGGGATGGTGTCGAATTGGTCCCATAAAAATTTTATTCGGATAGGCCCAGTAGTTTTTATTTTATGAGCATTTTTGTCTGTAGGTATTTGTAAATTTTGCAAGTGCAAGTTTGAAGTCGGTTGTTTTTAACGCAGTTATCACTTGTTTATATTAAAAAAAATATTTTATACAAACTCGATTGATATAAATTTATTAGAAAAACTAGGAAGTTGTTATAACTGTCCATTGAGCTGATTTTAGGGCTCACAGGTTTTACGACTGCCGCTATCATAATCGGTTTTATTACAAGAACGACCCACGTTGTAGGAAGGATTTGTTTTCTTTTGATAAGAACCATAAACAGCAAATAAAATAATGAGATTATAAAACATAATATATGATATTACGTAAATGCTTGATTACCTATACATTAAAAAGTGTTTGTTTGTTAACTCCGGCCCACCTACATTTCGCAGTTCTTTTCCCATATTCTTCTTTTCATAATTATTATTTATTTGGCTGCATGTAATGCAAAAACAAAACATATTTCTCAATTACATCGAACACACACATCATCAGAGTTCTTTTCGCTCAAGTGTTACAGATTATAAATTATTTATTAAGCAATTTAGGCTGCTTTATTGTAGCAAATCGTGAAATATTACGTTGAAGTGGTGATTTTATTCAATTAAGAATACTATACTTATTAATGTTAATTAATGTTAAGTACGGGATCAAACGACATTAGTGTTTCTCTTATCAAAATGAGATATCTTTTTAAATTTCTTTAGACTAAGAACTGTATCAGAACTTGTTCTAATCACACTTTTACATCCTAAAATGCCGGATTAATTCGAAAAATTTAAATAACATTGTAAATACCTACTTAAGGAATCCATTTAACACATTATAGGAGTAATTAATTATCAGGTCTTAAAATTTCTATTCCACAGACGAAAGAAAGTTTTAATAGCATAAAACAGTTTTACAATGACGATTTGTATGATAACTAATGGATAATTAATTATAATTCAATGCTATAAAACTACATATCAATTTAATCAATATAATGTGTGGTGGTTTCCGAATTGTCAAACCAAATCAAAACATAAAATCCTAATATCCCTCTCTATGAACAGTTGTGTCGCCTGTCCTATGCAAGACTATGTAATTGGACTAAATGACTTGAAATTTGGTACCTACTCGTATATTTACCGTTACGGTACGATATTGACTAGGCTAGATTATTTTATAGAAATAAGTAGTAATACCTACACATATTTCGAAATTAACTTAATATTTTTAAAGCTCTACGTAGCTTACCCTTAATAATAATTGACCTTTGTTTTTAGTTGGTATGTGACAAATAATATTAGTATACATTTTACTATAACGGCATTATAAGTCGAATAATTTACTCCAATCTAAAATCTACGATAGCCTTCACTTGAAATGCAAACGGAAAACCATTTTTATAAAAATAAATACGTACATTTGTTTTTGAACAATGTGTTTACAATCGTACAATCTGCAAAAACAATCGGGTTGGAAATATTTTGAATATTTTTCATTTAAATCCCGGCTTTGTTTGTTATTATTGAGATAAAACAGTCGAATTTTAGCCTTAAATTTTAGAAAACAGTGCATTTACGAAAGTGTATTATTTAGTAAAATGTATGATAGATATCAGAAGTTATACGTGGATTTATTTTAACGTGTCTTGTTTATAATTATCGTTGCTTAAAGAATTATTTATGCACGTATTATTAAAAAATATATTATTTTTCTATGACAAATTTAGATTTGTATGCTAACTTTTAAACATTTAAATACAGATCATAACTACTCTTTTCCTGCTAAGTTTTTTTAACTAAACAAGAACTTTTCTCGCACAAAATCAATGTCAACTTTTTGTCCACACAAATTCCAGCAGAGTAGTTTTAATTACACTAAATTATACAAGCAGGCGCGAGAACTGAGAATTAATTAATTTTACTACTTTAGAAGTATAGGTACAGAGTTTATCAAGATCTTCATACATTTTGAATATGAGTAAAAGAGCATTTCACTTATTCGAAGAGTAGGTTAGTTAAGATATAATGAACTTAAGAATATATATTTTTTTTTTTTTTTTTATTGCAACCCCGGCAATGGAGCAGGCGACCCACTTGATGGTAGGTGATGGTCGCCGCCCATGACAGTTCACAACATTAGGGAACGTATTGCCGGTTTTTAGGTGGAAGAAGGCTTTTGAGGTGGGTGTAGGCTTTTTTCTTGAAGGTTCCCATGTCATATTGGTTGGGGAACACGGAAGGTGGTAGTTTGTTCCACAAGAGTGTGGTTCTTGGCAAGAAATGCCGTGCAAAACGCACAGTTGTCGAACGCCATGCATCGAGATGGTGACGATGATATTTTTGTTTGTGCCGAGCAGTGCGGTGATGGAATTCTGCAGGTGGTATCAATATATATATATACTGTAATTGTAGAAACACAAAGTTTGAATTAAATCTGTACGTTTACAGCAAGTCAAAATCGATTCTAAAGGAGTAGGTAACGAACATACAGGTGAAGCTAATATAAAAGCGTGTTAAACATATTTCTAAAGTTAATAATTAATTTGGCACCAAAATAAAATTAACTCAAACGTGACATCACGTAACAGAATGTACGACAAAAGTTTTCCTTTGTTTAACAAGTTACACATCACGTAAGATTGAAAGTTCCTTCCTTCAAAACCTTCGGGATGTTTAAGGTACAGATCCCTGAAGAGAAATAAAATTTAAAAGGGAGGTCGGCGCGTGTAAGGCTATCTTACAAATCTCGACCGCAATTTTTTGTTAGCTTCTGAACAACAAAACATCAATTTTGCAAACTTTAATCTTCAGATGGACGGGCTTTCTAATATACAAAGTTATGGGTTACTACTTTTATATTTTAATAATATATTTCCCTTTTTGTACGCAGTACGCACAATGGATGATTGGCGGCACGTAACCTACAATTTATTTTATATTTATTTCACTCCCAATAACTACACAAAGACATTGCGAGTAAATATATTTTCTTATTTAAACTGCATTTATTTAAATTACTGTAGGTCCCACTGGACGTTCATTATACAAGACATTAATTACTTCAAAATAAATCTACTTAATTTATAAAGCACCCTTATCTGCATATATTTGACACAGACACATTACATACACCTTTAACTAATAAGTCCTTATAAAGTTAAAAGAGCGTGTGTGTTGACACACGTGACAGTAGTGAAACTTCTTTGGCAAGATTTTTCGCCTTAGTCCACGGTATTGCCAAGACACGACCCTGAAATTTTACTCTCAACACGCCTACAGAAGTTTCACTTCAAAAATAAGGACTTACTTTTCTTGTGGTGAAGGCATGATCCGTGGAGGCGACACATGCTCGCCGATTGCCCCATGCGGGCGCTACCTCGCGCTAGTCTCCATCCAAACCGCCAGAGGGCGACACTCACTACATTTCGATTCACACATTTACACGGCACTAATGTTCAACGTTCACGCACACATCGTTGATTCCACGTGTGTTAACTTTTCCAAAATATTTATAGTTGTTGATGCTATAGCAAAACTCGACTGTTTTCGTTTTATTTTCTGTATACAATAATATTTTTGATATTAGGCTTTCACAGAATGACAGCCACATCGAGCGCTGGTAAATTCATGATTTATGTATATTTTATAGTACTTATAAGATATAGATTGAATTAATAATAATTATTATTTGCAGTAAAAGCAATATAAAAGCCCCCAGGAGCAATCTATCCATCAAAGCAAGATCTAAATAAATTGCGCAGTTACCGAACCAAGTGTTCAAATTAAAATCTCTCGGGTCACGAGCTTACATCAAATAGGTATATATAAATTATCACAGCATCGTCTGTTAGGTACTAGTGCAAATAGCAAATGGACAAGTCGCGACACAACATAATTGTCATTGATTAATTGTGCCTTAGGATTTCGATTGTAGAATAGTTAATTGAAGATCATGAATGAGCGGCTACAATTATCTATTGGAGCAATTTTAAACTCGACGCAATTAAGCGCGTGTTACGTATCTGAACGAAGACAAATACGTTTATTTATACTGGTATGTTATGAGTACTAACTTTGTACGCGTGATCTCTTTCATGTTTTGTTTGTGCGATAATAATAGTTAGCCTCTGTCCTTGCCCAAGGTCCTTTTATGTATGAATCTAATTTCATTCAATTGGTACAGCGGACGCCAACTCGTAATCGATATTGAATTTTGTACATTAGATATATACAAAATGAAAACCCGAAAATAGATTTTAATCAACTCTCAATGTTTCGAGAATAAATCAATACAAAATATCGAGACAAATAAATAGTCAATGGCCGTTTTAATGTAAGTATAATATATTAGTTTATTTATAGGATTATATATTATATAACTATTTAATTTTATCAAAATAGAATTAGATATAGAGTATTTGGAACGGACTTGGATCAATATAATTTATTAAAACTCTTTAATAATTTAATGCTAAAAAGGAATTATTTTACATTTTTTTTATTATCTATACCTAGCAAATATTTAGAAAATACACATCATCCAACGTTTCACTAGGATCTACTTTAAAAAATATTATTATCCATTTGAAAACTAAATAATGAATAAAATATTTAAAATAGCCAATGATCTTGGAAAATTGAATTTTATTCTATTATTTTAAAAGGGTGTGTGGTTGACTATTGGAAGGAATATTAGTATAAAGGTGTTATATTAATAAGAGCTGTTTATCTGTTTAGTTATCGAAATATTACCTTTAAATTTACTTCGCGGCTTTTATAGGCATATTGATTCATACGCAAATTACTAACAAAGTTAGCAAGACCCTATTCTACGCAATAACAACCCGTTCTCTAATAGATATATCAGTATTACTATCTATATATTTTCTTCTAATATATTCCATATAAATTTAGCGATCAATTAATTAATTATGTGTAATCTATATACCTACTAACTCAAAAATAGTGAATCGATTGCGAACACGCGACGAAATCTCTAACAATTTGCTTAAAAAAACTTATTTATAGATGGATGGTAAAAAAAATTATTCCATTCCATTATGTAAAGCTAAAATTTTACTCTGTTGTAGATGTGTCGACTTTTTAGCACATTTGTGTTACATGTTTAATCTCTTTTTAGTGTATAAGAAAATATTGATACGTGCTTCGTATAGAGTAAAAATAGAATATCAAGTCCTAATTCGTCCACTTTTAGTTATTTATTTAGCACTTGCCAAATGTATCAATGACTGAAAACTCAAATAATACAAAGAATGTTAAGTGTTCCTAATGAAGCGTTAAAAATAAATTTTAATATATTATAATGTTCAACATTTTATGCAACCACATTATTTTATGACATTCATTATATCGAAGCGATGAAATTTATTATTTCGATTATATTAGAATTCAGCTCCTTTTTATTCATATTATAAATGTTATATAATAGACTGGCCACTGGGTCAATTTGCTGATCTTATCGATGACATCGTTTAAGAAAAAATCTATAAAAAATTACACCAAAATATATTCAAGATGTTCCACAGATAAACTTGTTGATGGGTTTGATTCCGATCCAGCGTCAACCCATCCGATAATCAGAAATGTTGTTTATTTTAGATGTTTATAATTTTATATGCGTCATAACATCCGCATCATTTCCTGAGTAATTATGTTCTAACATTTTACATAACTTATTGTTTAGGGGCGTCTTGTTTATGACAGGAAATGTGCAACAAACAACTGGTTTTACTTCCATATGAGCGAAGTATTTAATTATCGTATAAAATAAAATAAAATATAGAGGAAGGAAGATGATTCGCTATCATGTACTTTACTAGATTTTCTCGTTTTCGTTATAAAAAACGATTAACGATTACTTAATAACGATTTTTCTGCATAAATCTTGACATCGATTCTGGAGTGAGTTTTCATTATATTCGTTTTATCCATTTGCAATCCTAGCACAGATATCCAGAAAGACTAACGAAGAAAATTATAAAAAAAATGTAATGATTATGTATTGTATGTAAACATAACAATTATATAGCCACGTAATTTTTTATGTGTTGGTACAGTTCGATTCAAACTTAATGGCGGTTCGGAAGTTAGGTTCGAGTGCGGGTGCGCACAGGTCCCTTAACGTCCCGCTAATATTGTCTAAATCAATAAAACAATATCTAAATGTTTAGATATAAACATTGTTAGTTAAGTGATAATAGCTTAATATTTAATAGCCCTGTTTCTACAATGCCATCAAGATTTTTGAATTAATAAAAGTTTGTTGAATATTTATAAGCATATTTCTAGTTTTTTAGCACTTTTTGGTGTTTTCCTTAAAAATTTTAACACCGTCAATTGCAAAACATATTTTTCACCAAAAAAATATAAAAATGTATTTCCAAGCAGCAAGCGAGCATGTACTTTACCGCTACTAAAAAGTCCCTCACAATATTTTGTTGTTATATTTCGTAAAGCTAGTTTATTTGATTTATTTTGTCCAACCAATTGGTCGCAGTTGCAACATGGGAAAATTAAATTAACTACGATTTTCCAACCGATGTACGTTCTCAGTAAGGTCTAGTGTTTATTTTGTTGAGCAGATAAGCTAGATCCTTAGTATGTGGCTAGTAAATCAAATTTATTTTTAAAATCTTTTTTGCACAGTTACTACAAAATTTCGAATACAACAAAGCGAATGTAGCGTGTAATTTGTTTTTTTTATTGGAAATGTAAAATCTTTAAGTAGTTTCACTCGCGAAATTGTTATTGTTACAGGTAATCAATCTATTAGACGAGCTAAAACATTATTCATATTTGTTCTGACTTTTAGAAATACAAGAAAGAAAGAACGAAAATACCTTCCAATCTCTGATAGGCCAATGATAATCTAACTACGAAAACAATATGTTCAAACAAACAAAGATCTAAGGAACATGACATTAACTTTATGAGAAAACAATTACATAGTAAAATATAACTTCTGGATATGACTCGTAACAAACGAATAAAATGTAGTAATAAAAAACAGAAAAAAATAAAGAGGATCGTTTCAATGTCTTATTCAAATATTCATAAAATGAACAATACATAAAGAATACATAAATGTAAATGATTACTCGCAATTACAGTAGTTTTGAATTTCAAACATAATAAAATAATACCTACAAAAAAATACTGTATGATAACTTTTGGTATGTAAAACGGAATTTTAATTACATTTAACAGAATTAATTATTTTTGAAATTCATTATTTTGAACCGACCTTGACTAATATTTTAATGTTCGACTAACTCGACTGACTTAGCGTTAAAATAATCCTGAATTAACATAAGAAAAGCAACCCTAAATTAAACCGGAGACTATATACAATCTTTTGATCGTAGTAAATTTACGTACCTTAACCCCTTACCGCATACAGAGCCATATATGGACGACGAAGTTTATGAATTTTTTATAGGCTAACTATAAACAATATCTAAAAAAACTACCTTACATCTTAAACAGTATTTCATCGAGAATTGGAATGTAATTAATTTATACAGTGTAAATATTATCCATCAGATATATTATAGATTTAGTCTAGCGCGTGCGACGGTTTGGGTGCGCGGAAAAAACCGTGATTTTCAAATTAAGATTTCAATATCAAAAAGGTGAGTAAAGCCATGAAAAAAAATATTTCTTCATTCTTTAGTCTTTCTAAAATAAGGTAAAACATTTGGTTAGGTTGTTTTTTTGCTTTAATCATGTTTTTTTGTACTTTTCCAAATCTGTCATATTTGGCTTCGTATGCATTCCGTCCAAAATATATTATGTCATATGTGGCTGGGTATGCATTCAAGCACAGCATTCAAGGATACTTTCACTGATTGTTCCAGTATCAATCCTAGACACTTTTATCTCACTATGCTAAGCATGTAAATATTATATCATCATCAATAAATACAGACTCATGCTATATGCCACTGTATGATTTTTAATTAGCCGTTTCAGAGCAAATGCGAAAGTCAGGGAAAGCTCTTATTACCAAAAGACGTGGTCGTCTCTCAAAAACTTAGAAACATCGGCATCTCTGGAGTCTCCTCAGTATTTCTGACTCGCCAATTACCGCAAAAAAGCTACGAAAAACTCCTGCAGGACATCTAGATTTTCACTTTGATTCTGTACGGTCTGATGGGATTAGTCATTACCGAATTTGGAAGAAGAACGCCCGTCAGCTATGCCTATATTGTTCCAATTTCGTTCCTTCACGTTATGTGAAAAATATAACGTGTTTTTATGTTATAATGACAAACGTAATTGTTTTAAGCAATTTCACGAAGTATAAGTTGGCTGTGATTCTGGGTGTTATTTAGGTATCCATATAAAGTACTAACATTTCGCCCGCGGCCTCGCCCGCGTTTTCAAAGAAAACCCCGCATAGTTCCCGTTCCCGTGGGATTTTCGGGATAAAACCTATCCTATGTGTTAGTCCAAGTTACCCTCTATATTATGTGTGCTAAATTTCATAGAAGTCGGTTCAGTAGTATTTGCGTGAAACAGTAACAAACAAACACATACACATACATCCACCCTCACAAACTTTCGAATTTATAATATAAGTAGGATAGGATTTATGTAAAGTATATGTAGCATATCAGTTGACTAAGCATTCAGGATACAAGCTTAAGTTTAGTTTGGGGCTTAGCAACCGTGTGTGTGAAATTAATCCGGAATATGTTTTTATTTTATTAATTAGTTACTTTTTTCTAATTGCATACGAAGCCATATATGACAGAAAAAATACAACAAACACTGCATACGAGTCCATATATGGCGCCGTTATATATTTTCTATAATATAAGTAAATAATTTTTTTTCTCAATTTGATCTCATAATGTAAGGTCTAATAAACACTTTTTTGCAAAAAAATAATTTTTATTTCATCTCCTTAATAATTCATGCAATAAGGGGTTAAATTTAGATAAAATCTAACAAAATTAAATGATTAAGAAGTGGAAACAGTACTAGAATAGTAAGGGCAAATAGGACGGATCGGACGTTTAACACGCCAGCCAAATTGTAGTTGATGATTATTTAAGAGCACTCTTTTACAAATTCTGTATACTTTCTATGAAAAAGATGTAGGGAGAAATCTGAAATTGCTTAGATGACGTCATGTTTAAGTCATTAATTAATTGAATACGATTACGCAGCTTGTTACCTACAAAATATGTAAATACAAATAAATAATTCAATTTAACTTTTGAATCTTTCTATTACATAGATTTTAGTTACGCACGCTTTTAATTGTAGTTTCCATAGAGAACTATCTATCGAATCAAAATTTAACACATTTTAAAAGTGTTACATAAAGATCTTGGATAATCAAAACACTTGTGTTAATCAAACAGAAATTCAAGTGTAGATATATTATATCTAAAATATTTCAGTGTCAATCAGTTGGCATAGTACATATTATGTTCAGTAATCATGTAACTTCTATAATAAACCAATTTATGCAAGGTCCTTGTTTCGATATTTTTTAGAAAACCTAAATATGTAGCACATCATAAAAACCGGCTTAATTTATAGCAATACTGTTTAGGTCAATCATGAATCATAAATGTTTATTTTAAACCCATAATGTCTACTATAATAAACCTTCAAATCTTAACAAAATATTTTTATTTCCGTACTATCTGTAACATTAAAAATATCTCTATGTTTATGCTGTGGTTTGCCAAAGTTTTTGGATATTGATTGATTGATGGTATGTAGGTACAAACTTATTTTTATATTCAACATCATGAAAATACTAAGTTTTAGCCGTAAATTCAGTTCGTTAGTTCTACGGGAAAATAATAGAGTTATTGTCAGTGAAAATCCCAGGTTTATTATATGATTGATATGATTCATCACACATTCCTATACGAGTTGCTAACATCCCATTACCGTAATTTAGTTTAGTATAAACGTAATCAACAATTATTTCGTACAGAAATTTTAATATTTCTGAAAGGTTAACATTTTAATTAACATCATATTGTAATAACCAAACTACTATCCGCCAATTAACTACATAAACACAAAAAATGTACTGTACAGGAAAAACGTATTATAAATTACAAAATTCTACTTCTTACAATCTAGATACGTTATTTCATATCAGACATGAATATCGTATTGGAGATCATACATAATTCAGCATTGAATCCGGTGACATGATTCTGAATGCATGAGATTGCATTCAAAAATGTCGATTTACATGTCAAAATATTATTTTGCAATTGCGAGCTTTTACTTATAATTGGTGAAATATTTTAATTCAATTATTCGTTCACATACCAGCCGCATGGGCGATATTAGTTAGTACAATCTTGGTTGGTCAGCGGTCGGAGCAATTTCAGTTGTTCTCTAAATTGCCCCTGCTTGCCTATACACATCACAATTATTATTATTAAGAAGCCAATTAAGAGTCCAATTCCAATATTGCCCCTGCTGCAGGTACGTGAGTAGTGAGCCGGTCTAAATAATTGTGTCACTTGATGCAATTGCAGTTAAATAATTTATTAGTTTGGTTAATCAATATCTTATTTGTACTTACTTCGTTCATTTTATAGAGGAAATGCGTTAAAATAAACGTTATAGGTATTATTTTTTCAGGTATGTGCGTGGGCGGCTTAATAGTTAATAATACAATATAGAAAATATAATATGTTAATGACTATAAGTATTGACATTAAAACCTCTTCATTAAAGCCTTAAATGTAGGTATAATATTCATTAATAAAGTAATGCGATTAAACTTATACCGTGTAAAGTATACTATATAACATTAATCACGATTGGGGTCTGAAGAGAAAGTTTAATTCGCTTTGAATTACTTATTACTTAGCTCATGAATAACTTTACCATCAAACACATTCCTGCACGTTCATCCTTTATGTATTCAAACGCAAAAATAACGTTTAATTATCATCTAATGCATGAAAAAGTGTGTGTAAAAACGTCTTATAATTCGAAAGAGCCGGCTGCACGCACGAAAAAACATGACTCTTGCGGCGTTACCTCGCTCTGAGGCGTTCCGTAAGGCTTGAAGTGCAAGCGAGAGCGCGGAACGAGCGACAAAGAAGCTCCATCAGTATTTTATTAAGACATTGTCACGTTCAACTATCGTCAGTAAACCGACTTTACAGACAACCAATTTTTTTCTATAGTTTTTAGGTCCTTAAGAATTATTCCACGTCAGAGTGCCACTTATATTAAATGGAGGAAATTCCGAAATCAAATTTAATCTGCACGTCTCAAGCTTTTGACCCAGTTCTCAATAATTAGAGAAAAATGTTTCTTTCCACGAACATTCAACGATTTATAACGTTTAGTCACAAAAATTGGTATAAAAAATATTACTCTATCGTGTTTTTGTAAGAGCTATCGCTAATTTTTTCAAATGGTTAAATCCGTTACCTAAAAATCGACAAGCATCATGATATGGAAATTATCTAAAATAACACAAACACAAATTCATTATCATTGTCGTTCCATAATACAGATGGAGTTAGCCTATGCAATATGCAGTGCGTCCCTCAAGGCGACAAGGTAACGCAATCTCGGCCGCAACACTCGCATACTAAATACCTTTAATATATTCATCCGGGAAAAATCGTGGCCTACCTGCTCCAGGTCCACGCGACGCGAATAACAGAAACAAAAATTTTTTAACAAAAAGTTCACCGACTTGCTAAACAAGACATGATTCAATTTTTTTGAAGTGAAACTTCTTTAGGCACGTTAGCAAAATTTCAAGGTCGCGTCATGGAAATACCGTCACGTCATGGAGTAATGCGACGATTTTGCTATATTTGAATCTTGCCCAAAGATGTTTCACTTCTGACACGTGTGCTCGGCACACACGCTCTTTATTTTCTATTCTTTAAAAAAATTATAAAGCATTTAAATGCCATAAAACTAAAATTTCAAATTCAAGACATGATTTGCGATATTTTTGAAATTCGTTTTGAGGGCCTTATAATATGGAATAGTTCACCATATTATTATCATTTAGCAATGACATCGAATAGATGTTGAAAACAGTATAAAATATTTACTACTTTCCGTTGCGAAAAAGCGGGTCCTTATTCACATCGCTTTTTATATCTTTTCAATATATGTCATAAATCATGCTACATAACATATTTTGTCACGTGTTCTGCATTTAACATGCTAATAAATGGTTAATTAAAAATTCTATGTTATCTTTTTCGTATATTTTATAGATCTTATCTTTAAAAATTTATTTTGTTTAAATACGTTATTTCTTTCTAAATTCTCATAACTAATAACTAAATAATATAGCTTCCCGCTGAGCCGCAGTCTAATCGACCTTTTATATTACAGCCACCTGTCTTCATTAAGCGTTTGTGATTGGTAATTACTAGGTACATTCCTATGACGTACGTTAAAAAACCACGAGCTTCAATCTCAAAGGAAATTAATCTTGATCGTGGATAAAGAACAATGTCTAAAATACACAAAATGTGAAACGACTATAAAACTTGAAATAAAATTTATACCACTTTGCTCTCAGATCAAAAGCTATTGTTGTGAAAAACTGCATGCCTCACCCATAACTCATAAGCAATTGCTGGAGCGGGAAATTATTTACAAGTAGTAAATCCCCGAAGACAACCACTCCTTGGCGCCAGAGGTAATAAATTTTGCAAGTCAAAGCATTAAAATCTCGTTAAAACGCTCTCGAGTATCAGCGGTGCCCCCATACCTAGTAGTTACAGCTCGTCGAGTCTGTGGTTAATGTAACGTAATGAAACAACCGTCACTCACGAGATGGACGCGGTGCCTGACATTGCCAAAGCGCAACAAGTGAACTCGCCCAGCTAGTCGCCCAACTAGTCGACCAACTCGTCGTCCGATCCATCGCGCTAACGCTAGAATTGGATGCCGCTGATCGCTGCCAAACTTTATTGCATTTTCTGACTCTCGACCGTATAAATTCAAATAATTCTTGATTATAAATGAAGTGGATTAAAAGAATTGAATGCGCTGTTAGGATAAAAAACGTTTAAATAAGGTTTTATGTTATTATCTCCAATAAGAACATAAAGCCGTTTTGGTTTCTTTCTTTTGAAAATACGTAAGTACATCTCGAATCATTTTGTAAATCCTAAAAGGAACCAATTCAGCGTTTGGTGACCAATTTTGCTCCATTTATGGTCTACAGTCTACACGATTTCGGCAGCGCAAAAAGTTGTTTTTCAACACGCCCATCGTGTTTCGGTCTTGATTTTGCTCACGGCGAGAATATTTGTCGCAAATTCACCTTTCAATTCATTGCTTCCAACACGGAGTCATTGTTTATTATTATTAGACTTGTGAAAACAAAAAACAATGATTGCCGTGTAGGGATCAACTTTATATTATGCTTTGGACCTTAGCATGGGTGCTTTAGGAGAAAATGTTTTGTTCTTTATATTGTAACGATGTCCTTAATAAGCTTGATATGTTGGCCTTATCAATTTACTTTTTTAATTTTAAGTTGTCTTTAAATTATAAATGTTATCACTAACTGTTAACGTAACTACCGCACGAATTGGCAATACATATAAAACACTATTTTAAGTTTTTACAACACGCCGAGTTATAAGCAGGCAACGAGTTTATGCCATATGGAATAAATTGCTTCCCGCCGATTAATACCAATAATGCCATGTAGAGACTGATGATACATACACAGATCTAGTTGGTGGATTGATCTAACGACCAATCGGGACGTCGAGGAATGCCGTCGCAAGGTCGGGTACGTTCATCGACCAATATGAGATTTATTTTACAATCTAGAGAATTATTACAAATATATCTCTGCAGCTATAGTTTTTTTTAATAATTATTCGAGATGTTACTGAGCTACATGGTTTATCAGTTATTAACTGCGCAATTAATTGACAGTAGGTAAATCAAAAAAATATTATTTCCACTCGTGGCGTTCACCTTTACGCGAATTGTCACGCGGTCGTCGTAGTACTACTCCATTATTCAAATAAGTAGGTAACAATTAAAGTTGAGCACGTAACCAAACTGGATTTTAATACTATGAGACAAGGTCACGGAAATATTACAAACTTAATTTTGCATATTGAACAATAAACAAAAACATGTTTGCACTAAATTGAGTTTTGATAAGCCGCGGAACATGAATACGGATCATATTTTATTTGGGAACACTCGAAGAAACACAATAGTAAAAAAAAACAAAAATGGATTAAAAAATAAATAAAATCATAAAAAAAATACTGTACCAAAACATTTTCTAACGAGTGGGCAATTCATCAAGTATTTCCAGGGTGTATGCGGGGGTTGTTTTTTCTTCTTGCAGCTCCTATGAGAGGGGTGAGAACACCGCTCAAGCGTCTTGCCGTGCTTCGTGAACATTCCGAGTACACACTAACACTTCCATAGAATGTTACATCACTAACACAAGCACAACACTATTCGTTAATCGATGATCCCATCACCGAGTCACCACCACAATTCACAGAGTACTCAAATCATCCATAGCCATCACCATGCCAGGCAAATAGCGCACAGGTGCGAACTTTAACTGCAAAGAAAAGAAACAAAAATAATGTAGTAGCCCTTTCCCCGTCAGAAAATAAATAAAAGCGAAAATATAACTAATGAATCAAAGTAGAGTAGGACGGTGACACATTCAATAGTTAAGTGCTCTATCATGAAAGCACGACAAAAAACATGTACGTTATTTTTTTAACGTCGCGCCGCTCCGTTATGAAATGAAAGTACAAGTCTGTGTCAATGTCTCACTAGAGAACTGACATATATTCACCTTCGCCTATTCGAAACCTCCTACATATATATACAAAAGTACATCAATAATTTCACGTATCGTAACGAGATCATCGATAAGCAGAACCGGTAAAGCCTGTTATAATAATTTATTTTATAAAATAATATTATTTGTATAGAAACAACAGTGCGGTAGACGACACCAAATGTGGTAAAGGTCTCATTACGAAAGGAAAAATACAAAACCGGCACCTACTGGAAGTTTTTTATTATAAAGAAGAAACCGAATTGGTTCAACCAGAATTTGAGCGTCGCAAAATAGCAAAACGTTATTTATTAAATTCTATCAACAAGATTTACTTTCATTCAGCGAAATTGAAGATACAGCAATTTAAAAAGAGGTTTGTTTAGTTTTATCAATGCTACAAGGCCGAACTTTTTAAACAATACCATTCTATGTAGAGCACTGAAAGTTTTCAAATACAAACAGATGAACATTTTTATGAAGATTCAGAAGTCAGAACTATAGATTCATCATTCAACTACAATAGACGACAATCAAGGTGAAACATAAACGAACAAAAGTTCAAAGAAAACTATTAGGAAAGCAAGACGTTACCGCCTGACTTGTTTAGCATGCGGTCACAGACCGGCGAAGGTCAAGGCATACAATCCACGTACCTACGAGCAGAGCACAACAAGGACAGCTTTATCGTCTTCCGTTAACTTTATGAAAACGAGTTCTGTTTCAATACTCATTCGATGAGGACTGACGATTTTACTACTGTATAGGAAATGCGGATAAGTATCTTTTGATTTCCGGCAAGACTGGAAATACCTTTAACCAAGCTCAATATTCGGAGAAATAACCAATAAAACATTTAGACTTTAATTCAACCGGCTTATCCGTATTGAAGTACTTTTAAGGAAAGTTATCAATTATAATTTAAAAGGCAATAAATACGGTTTTCAAACAATCAAAACATGGATTTATCTTGCATTTAAGTTGAAAAGAAGTCATAAATCTGAAAATATCGCCGCTCCACCTAGTTCTATCTTGTCCTCTTGTCTCTATAAATTTGTCATTTGTCACAGTAGTATTTATTGGTAGTATGGAGAGTGATGTACTCCGAATATGGTATAAACAAGCAGTGAGATATAAGTCCAAGCAACCGGGTCCACACGACCAGATAAGAAACCGGATATTAATAGCTATTTCTTTTATACGGACGTCAAAGGAAATAAAAATAAGATAAATGTATTTGATAATATTCAACTTATGTCGAAACTGAAATCGTTTTAAATATTAATGATGGCATAATAATTATTTACGAGTTTAATAGTACCTATACTGATATACACAAGTAAAAATATTTAAATTGTTTGGTACGATAGCTGTTGATGGTAACGAAGCATAAAACAAAACTAAATAGTTTTTATTTGAATCTTTTCAACCAGATTCGTATTGTGAATTATTATTCTTATACCCTTTACCAACCCTTCAAAATATAAGGTTTCTATTGCTTTATCGACAAAGTCCAGACAGCAGACACATAACGACTCCCTAGACAACAGATGTTGTGGTTTTGATATCTGAACTCGACTTACATGAAATTGACCCTAACGTGGGTTTTAAGGCGAAAGAGGGAGGTGAACGTTCATTCGAGCTATGACGTCACGAGAGAGTCGTCTCGCTTAGAAATAGACGACAAAAACTTCATATATCACAGATATGCCTCGAGGAAACACATCCGTCGTGACATTCAACTTCCTCTCGAAGAAATATGTTCTTACAACTTCGATATTAGGCAATTCGAAAAGCTGAACGTAATAAACGAGTAATGGATATTTATCACGCTAATGCATTTATAATGTTTATAGATGCACCCGTCTGAGAGACGCCAGTCAGCTGTACTGGTGTCGACTTACATTCGTCTATTGTTTCGCTATTTTCAATTGTAATGCAGTAAGGACTGAGGCTCGATGAAATGGCTGTGCAAAGAATAAAAAGTCAGCAATCGACGCGAAAGGTTTTCAATGTTCGCTTATCAAAGCGTATAATATTTTCACAGCAGTCAGTTTGCACAGCAATAAAGCAGCAACAGTGTTGGTAACATTATGTTTTAGTGACGGCGTATCGATTGAATTAATGAGATGTGGGCACACGTGTGGTCCGTGTGTAGAATTGTGGATAGGACTGCAAACGACCACGTTATCGCTTTAAGAACGTTTTATAGCCACATTGCCATTTAGAGACAATAGAGAGAAGTTATTAATGCCTAGTGTATCAATATTTGGACGGAATAGTACAACATTCATTAATCCTTTGTCATTATCAACCAATGGCCGAGTGATAAAACGTTAAATAAATTATCGAATGGTTCTATTGCGACGAGGATGAGATACTTTATTGCAAGCCAGTAAATTAAATTATAAGTACGATCATATTGTACGGCTGGATATCTCAAAGCTTGGAATTTAATTTATTTAATTCGTGCGGATTAATGCGATTAATTGTTGATAGCACAAATGTAAAATGAATAAATAATTTGTTTCAAAAGTCTCAGGCAATATCAGTTCTTATAACAAACAGATATTAAATATTCATCGAGTCAATTAAACCACGAATTACACAGAGGTATCAAACCCGCATATCTGAACAGTGAATAGATAATTTTACAAAATACCTAAATGTATTGAGTAATTGTAGGTTGGGGAAAGTTAAGGAAGACACAACTGAATTTGAAAGATAATATGGATTTTCTACAAAACACAAGATGAAATAGTTAGCTTGACTCAAGATTGATGACCACTTCTTTCAGTCGTTTTTCTTACGCTGAGTCATAGATTGGTTCGATTCAATGGAATCTTAACCGGTGCAAATAAAAACTATGTCTTGTCTCTACAGGCACGTGTTATGCTAAACTACCAGTTTCTTATAATGTGATTCAGTTAAACAATTTGCATGTTTTAATGAGTAACTACTAAAATATCGAGTTCTTTCATCAGTATTTTAATTATTAAATTTGTGAAAATATTTAATACTGATATTGTAAGAGTGTCAGGAATAATAGCTACCACACAGTCAGTACACAGTAATAAAATACCGTAAAAATCGAAACACAATTCCTAAAATATAATTTCTATGCAAAAATGGAAACGTCACCACCCACACTTAGCCCCAGTTATCTTTAAGTCCAATGTAATTGGACCAGCCTGTTAGAATAGGAACACAAATTGAAATTGCCAATTGCTACGATATTCATGGAAAAATTCAATAACACATCCATAGCGTAATATTTCTTTATATGACGGCAGATGTGTCTGTTAATAAAACTAACAAATAGCACAAATATTTGTTAGTTTTATTAAACGGTTTAATTGTAAATTAAATATAAATCAGACTAGCTGTGCCGCGCGGTTTCACCCGCGTGGCTCCACTCCTGTTGGTCTTAGCGTGATAATATATTTATAGTCTATATTATTCGTGAATAATGTAGCTTTCGAATGGTGAAAGATTTTTAAAATCGGTCCAGTAGTTTATGAGCCTATTCATTACGATCAAACAAACAAACAAACAAAGTTTTCCTCTTTATAATATTAGTGTAGATATGATATAATTATATTCAGTTGTATAGTAGGTGCCTGCAGGAACTATGAACTCTTATTTTTTGTACGTGTTTTAAAATTTAGTAGACACTAAACAGAATATTTGATCACATTCTTGGAATATACTCTCAGCTACTCGCAAAAAATATAAAAGGATATCTTCTAAAAGTATCATACTTCTAAAACTAGACTAATTTATACATTCTGCATATACTATGCAGTTCGCGAGATTTTGTATCAAATGCAAATTGGAAAACTTGTGTCAAGTGACTTGATAATATAAAAATATTTTCTTTGAAATTCAAGCTAAATTTATATTTAACAAGTTTTACAAGCAAATTTCTGGAATTGGGCGATCTCAGTCCCTTGTGTATAGAAAAATTCATAGAAGACTTTAAATTTACTAAGACATCAACCCATCTTGGACCAAACAATTTTAGAAAATGAGATTTTTCTCAATTTTCTTTTTTTATATTTCTCGCAACATAATTATAATATAATACACCTACATAGTCTTTTTTTTAATATATGTTTGTGTTCCATTTTAGAAATTATAGATTGATGATTGAATAAAATCATAATTGAATGCTGAAAAAGCTTTAAAATTGACTAAAGATAAAGCCTACTCAATTTCGCAGGCCCCATGCGTAGGTTGTAAGCCCCTTACGCCCTCCTACTTACAGCCTTAGATAATTATGATATTCATGGACACGGAGGCATTATTTAACTGTTTATTAGTACTTGTTTAACCTCGCGTTATCTCGCCAAGCCTCCTTCGTCATACCTACCTAACTAATCATTTCTTATCGCCGCTTCACAATGACGTGACGGTTAGCTGTTATGATTTCACACAACTTTATACACATTGAAAATTACGCGAATTAATCTTTAAGAAGGACAAATTAGTACACCTTATATAACAATTTTACAATAAAGCATTTCATTTCGAATCATACCTAATACTTAAAGATCTCAAACGCATTGTAAATATTGCCATGAACGATTATCAGGTTGTTGTTCGAAAACTTATTTATGTTTCGCTGATATTCGAACGTTCAAAGATACAATGAACTATGCTGTTTCCATACATACAATTGCTTAGAAATACTTAGTTTGCACCATGGTGAAATCCAACAACAATAATAATTGAAATTCCAGACTGCTCCGTAGATCGTCGGCGAGGTTGTTCACCTCAAGGACTTAATGGTGTGTTTTCTAATGCCTTTATTGCTATACCATTGATTTTGCTAGTGTTTATGGAGATACATGGTGTTTTTATTCAATCCGAATGAATTAACTTGAAATTTATGTGTCTGTGCCATTGTTCTCTATTTGGACATTCGTTGCTCTGTACGAATATAATTGATTAACAGAACTATTTGTTGTATAAAGTCTGCTAAAAAGTTGAGTAAACAAAATAGCTATTCAATTTTCATCTCCTATAGAAAACTACATTCTTATAACCTCTATAATTGTGACGTATGAGCTAGCAAAAATTAAACAAAAAAGTAATCATGTTATTAATTTCCCACGTGACCAAATTGAAATGAGACATTCAACACGTGTAGAATATGTGTGTATGTGTGTGTAAACGTACAGAGTAGTCCACAAGTTTGCGATAGGCGGACACTCATGCAACTGATTACAATTATTATTAGTCTGTGTAATTACGAGGCGCCAGATATGCGTATAGGCACAGAGGAAAATTAATAAATATTATTATGTACTCTGTTTGATAGATAGTAACGGGATATGAAAGGATAACAAGATATGAAACTATTTAATACCATTCATATTATAACATGAGGTTAAGTGACCAGGAAGTGTATTAATAATAGTAGGTATATAATTTTCATCTTTTTAAAATGTTTCTCTTTAATAGTTACCTACGTCGAAGACTAACTTGCTACAAAATTTATCGAAATTTAGATTTTAAACGTGAAGTTCAAATTAGTTTCATAAAAAAGGGTATTATTGAACTATTAAACACTATGTTATGAACTTATGACTACAAACGTGTGCAAACACAAACGACGCTCTACAATAACAAAAACAGTGTAAAAACAACGTTATCATTTCGATCAAAACCTATTCACGTAATATAAAATGAACTTTATGTAAACAGTTCTCTAGCTATGGAAAATTTACTATTTCATATTGTAACACGAGCTAATGTATACAACGGGCATATCTCTAAATGTTTTCCGTATTATTATCAAGATATTGCTAAGTTCTCCCAATATCTAGGAAAGTTTATAGACTTGTAATATAAACAGTGGAGATAAGATAACGTATTACAGCATTTAATTATTATTATCAATATTACTCTACTTAGATATGATTAATTGTAGTGTTCTTTTAACTCTACAGTATGTAATCGACGGCTTAATGTGTTTCCCTGTGAACATATATCGGTTATTTGCATATCGATCCAAAGATTTGCATATCGATCCATTTTGGCTTTAAATTCTCTCTCAAATGAAGCTAAAACTACCGAATATGTACATTATCTTTCAGTACTATATAGATGATACACGCAATTTCACGGTAAAGAAACAATGTATCAAAACAATGTGAAGATCGAACGCGCAACTGACGATCTTGGTTTCTATCGTGGGTCATCAAAAAGCGCTTAGGTCGCCACAACACGGCTACATATAACATGTACAGAACAACCCGTCTCGCCGAGATAAATTATTGTGGAAAATTACCGAGTGCTGAATTTTTTTAATCTACTTTTACGTTATCTGCTAGTTTGATTCATTGCTCTGCTACTCGTAAATCTATCAGCGTTACATCATCGAACATAAACAATCGTTCATTATTCACAACAATGAACACAGAGGATGCTCGCTATTACAGTTATTGAGGGATTTTATGCGCATTATCTAACTAGACATAAAATACATTAATGGCGTGAGATAACTTAGTTATTCACGTTCGCTCCCGTTTCAAACATCTTTTAAATCTACAAACTTTACGACTCGGAATATTTTTATATAAGATTATGTCAGAGCTATTTGTATTTAGGCATCAATAGCGATAGTTTGTGTATGTAAAATTTTATACCTGAAAATTTTCCTAGTGCAGTTGGATTTGTCGCCCTTCAATAAACGGGACGCGCGCCAAAACTAACACCAATAATTTCTGATTTCATTATAGATTGCTGTTTTAAATAATTTTCCTACTATCAACTCATTCATTCTATACGCCTTTTCGCTATAATTAATGCAAAATATTTTTATCATTTGATTTACGACGTATCATGTATGTAATCTCGTTCATAATTGTTTACATTATTTTATTTATTAATACACGATAACCTTAACAAATATTAATCGGCTTATAACTTTTTTTATTGGTATTTAAATCGGTTAAAGACATTTAAGAAACATATCCACCAAAATTTTACATAAATTCAATCTTGATGTTACATAAATTAATATGATAAGTGATAACCTTTAAATTATTGTAACATTGTTAAGTTTATTACCTCTGGCGCGCTCAAGGAAATGAGAAAATTTAAAAACAGTAAAATATATAAACATAACATGTATGTATTATGGGTGTATGGAAAACAAAATCTGACGGCATTTAACAACAGTTTAAGCATTCTTAATTTTATCAATAGGTATACAAAGTCTCTTAAAAAAACAAGCTGCGATTAATATTATGGTCAAAAGGGGGCCACACATTCGAAATGTAAAAATTGTCTTTTACTTTTTATTGTCCAATTGCTCAGTTTTATTGTATATGTGTGTATTTTAAATATATCGATTTGTATTCTAAAAACAGGATTTCTAAATATTAGAATTAATCAGCAAGTTATTGTCGATTTCTTTGAATATAATCTTGATTATATTCAAAGGTAAGGTTTCTTTGACAATGTGAGATGAAAATCTGAACCAAATATAATTATTGCCTATTGATATCGCCGACCTAAATTGAATCTAAATGGAATCTTCATGGAATTTTTCAATATTAAATCATCAATTTTGGATTCACCTTGTGATTTTCTTTCAGAATAAAGTCCTTTATGAAATGTCTTCTTATTTTCTATTTTCGAATTGTCTTCTGCTGCGAAATTAATATATTTATTCGTTTCTACAGTCTATTTTTAATGAAGTAAATGTATTTAGCCTTATGCCATACACATTTCACAAACAATATATTGTTTTAAGCATTCCTTTCTATAATAATTAAACTAGATTCGTGTATTTATATCTCACTACATCAGGTAGCAAGTTGAAAGTAACTCAATTATACGAGGAAGGTTTTCTGTAGAAGCGTATCTTTAGCAAACTAAATTTATAGTTGACTAATTCGCACGATAAACGGTAAATTAGTAGTGGTTAGTTGGAATATACTTGAATATTCCATATAACTTACTGGTCTAATGAACGTTGAATGCTTACAATTTGCGAACTATTAATTTCTCGAACAATTAACTTTGATTTCTCGTCAATGACTCTTAGATAAATTATGAACGTATTTCGATGATCTTTGATATGATTTATTTATTTATTTTAATAATATTATGTGCACAACTATTATATTTGTGCACTAGATAATTTTATATAATGTAGTCTATATTTTAACAAAACTATGTATTCCTTTGAAGTTTTCAAATTGTATAAAATAAATCTTTCGTTGTTTAAATTGAAACGCGTTTTGCATAGCATAAATTGTTTATTTTCATTTATAAAAAGGTCGTCAACTTCCTTACATTTAAAAGCAATACATTTCATTCCATTTTCGGAAAGAGCAGGTGTAGTGACCTTTTATATATTTTTTAATATTATCGGTTTTTATTTGTTTATAAATCGACAAAAAAAATCATAAATAATTTTCTAATGACGAAAGGAGTGTAGAATTTGAGAACGCACGTCATTGTTTGAGGATGAAAAAGTATTGAAACATTTATGGATATGTAAACAATTTGAAATCGACATTACTTTCGTGACAACGTTTACATATCTTACGTCTTAATTTTTAAACCTTTTTTAAACATTTTAACTTAAATTATTGATAACTTAAAACAGCTTTAGAGGTTATTTACTTCATTTCTAAGTTTTATGTTTCTTTTACATTTTTACACATTACCTATAATATTAACACACATATTAGAAACTACGACTTGTATGCTAAAAACGAGTTCACTTTGTATGTAAATAAACCTTTAATTATAAACACTTTATTCTGTTATTAAATAAGCCTAATATTTGTAAGAATTAAATAAACTTGTTTACTAATTATAATATGTAATTAATATTAATATTACGGATCCCAGTAATTTTATGAAAAATCAATGTTGATTTGATTGATTGTCTGATTGATCTAACGCAAGATAGAAATTTAAGAATACCCTTTATGACTTACGTAAGTAGGTACCTACCTACTTTTTAATATTTTTATTGTACTTTTTCTAAAGTAGGTATTTTGTTTGAATTTCACATTTTTCTTGAATTTGAGTTTAATTTGTAATAAGATTTGTGCTATTCATTTTCTCAAATGTAATTATGACCCCGGGCCGAGAGCGTAAAAATTAATTATCTTAGTTGTCGCTTCTCAAGACAGTTCTGTGATTGGAATAATCTATGACCTCCTCTGCGGCGCCATCTTTAGTAGGTATCAATAGGGAATTCATTTAAATCAAATCCCCAAGTGACAATAGTATTTGGGGATTTGAGAATTTGTTGAAACAAAGAATAATTAACGTTACAGATGCGTCAATATGATACGGATTCGTTCGTACCTAAACTCCATCTAATTTGAATAAAGTCAATCAATGAAGAACTATTTACATAATAATATTTTGTGTATAATAATCATTTATCCAAATGTATTAGGATATAATTTGAAATATAAATGTCCTTTTTTGCATATTTTATGCACATCTTTTATAACAATATAATTTAATAAGCATTAAGTACAAAAATTATGCAAATTGACAGAATGCACTCAGCAAATTGACAGACATTTATTTAAGGCATAGAAAGTCTAAATAATTTATTAATTTAGAAGAATTTATTTTATAAATTCGATTTATGAAAACGTCAATTGCCTATGCCCTATGCTATGCTTATAATCAGAACTTTACGGTGGTTGGGCTAAGTGAAGGTGAAGTTTTACCTCAAACATTTTTAAAATATGAATACAATTTATTTTAACTATATTAGATTGTACATAGTTAAAACATTTATTTATCAATAACACGGTCACATAAGGAAATAATAAGAAAGGTATGTACGTTGTACACCTATGTTAATTATTATCAAACATAAGACATGTTTACAATATATCTATTACTAAGCCTACCTATGACCTAGTCACTAGTGCATTCTAATATATATGACGTATAAGTTCTAACATAACTCACATAATAATTAAAAAGGTATTATTTGACATACATGAACTTCGAAATATTCCATTGTAAGCAGCGAAAATAATTATTATGTACCTAATGTAAAAGTAAATAAGCTTCGTACGACGTAACTATAATAAGAATATACCTAGCTGTTGCCATGACAACGGAGAAGGGCCCATTTGTCCCATTTTATCAGCTGCGTAAGTGACCGCCCTTGGCCGTGATTATCCTTTTGATAAATGGATGATTTTTTTTCTGTAGCATTGAATTTCGACATTGGCCTAGTTATAAATTAAATATACTTTCTTTTTAGTAAGTAAAACTTTTATTACATCGTCTCAAACTTTTTGGTCTGTGTAGCGCATGGCGCGTGACGCACGATACGTACGATAATTATCGTACAAATACGATAATTTTTAGTTAAATGTCTATAGTGTGATAAAAAGTTTCACTTTTACCGTGGTTTCATAAAACCACACAACATTTTTTTTTATTGCCATTTTTTTTTTCCGCATAGAATTAATATAGATTTTGTAATATATTATCGTAAGATGCTGTAGATATCTACATATTATACATATTGTTATGTTTTGAAAGAATGATCTTGAACAACAGTCTTTGACCTATCTCGAGATTTCGTAATCATACTTCAGAATATTTTTATTACATTATAAATTATAATAAAACGTGCATTTACTTATCTGAAAAATGATAACAGTACATTAACCGAATTACGCTGCTAAAAAGCTATCTTGTAAGTGAATATTTCTCAGACAATATATTATTATCTACGTGTTACCTTTTTTGTAAATACAATCAAACCATGACATTCAAAAAACCTTTTCTATTACAAAAATTTAATTTCAAAGTAAGCACTTACTTACTATAGTTATATATAGAGATAGGTAGATAGGTATTTTATTTCATATTAAATACTGGAGAGACATTAAAACAGTTTATCGAAAAGGTATTATTAATGTATAGGATACAGTCGATACAGACAGTTCATTCATACAAAAAGCTGTGTTATCGGGTGACCACATTGACCCCAGTTAGGGTTGCCAAGTCATTATACTTATCTAGGACAGTTCTACTCTAACTAGCTCTATCGAAATTTAATACAAATTTTGCTAATGCACAGTTTTCTTACAAAAATAAAGACAAATATATGCAGAAAGTGCAGAAGTGTTGATTTTTAAATACATTCTAAATATACCCACTTAAATTGTTTCAAAATACTGCTTCAAAGTTATTATGTATACCTACAGTTATGTGTGTTATGTATAAATTGTAAAATATATAAAATAAAAGTATAAAATATGTCACACGTTTAAATAATATACCTACCTGATATGTTTTAGTAACAAAAACCATGCTTACATAAATAATTTATTGCATTTTTTACCATTTTATTTTTTAACTCTAGTCTATACGCAAATACTCTACTACTCTTATATCGCGTATTATTTAATGAAATTACAGACAAAAGATTATTTATTTGTGTAATTTATCTTTAGGTAAGTAGGTACCTAGTTACTATAATTAAAACTTTATTCTGACGTTAAAATTAATATCATCCCGATTCCCGTTTAACCATGACATACAAATTAAAATAAGATAAAAGCATATGGCCGTGTATCAAAAGCATAAATTTTGTTGAATAAGTAATAAATTTCCTTAAATAGTTTTATTAACCTGTGAAGGTACATAAACAATAATTAATGGACTTCTGTATCAGAGCTACATGGTTTTAAGAAGTCTATAACATCAATCGATATTAATCCAAAAATATTTTATTAAGTGTCTGAAGTATAAGTATTTCCAATTAATGGTTATCTTACGACTTACGCACACAAACACAAAACTGCATGACCGCGACAACACAAACAACACACACACATACACGTGTTGTTTACAAGTTTGTGGTTGTGTTTTGAGATAATGAAAAACCGCGAAATACTATGCGCCACACGATCTGTTTTAGATTGTACTAATTTATTTAGAAAAATTAATATTAGCCTGTATCAGTTTACTGGACGTCAAGACTGCGTAAGCGCATGTTTCAACAGAATAATAAAAATAAAGCATATAGTTTATGAATCATGGGATGTTTTTATTACGTTTATTTTTCTACATTAGTCAAATGCTAGAGAAAAATGTAGAGAAAAGGAAAGTTATGAAGATTATAAGTAGGTAGGCGAACTATTTTTGATAGGCTTACTGCTTTTGTATTTAAATGTACCTATTTAGGTATATCCTTAAAAGAAAGTATTGTGATAATATTATGAAAGAATAAACGGCACTATCCCTAATATGTTGACGATAGCTGTGTAACTCGGACGGCACCTAAAATCAATTTCGTTGTGTTTACTGAGGACCCTACATCCTTTCCAACTTAAGTCTTGTTTGCTGACGATTGTTTACCAATTTATTCAACCAGCTTCAGTTTGTACATTTATCGGCTTCTGTGTTGAGAATAAGAAAAGTCTACGATCAAGAAAGTTCAAATAGAGAAATGTAAATCATGATTAATGCTTTATAAATCAAAATAAATTTATTCATCTTTAAAGACATTGTTCAATTAATTACTTGTCAGCGTTTAAATTAACATTATAATTAATTATTTCTAGACCTGAAACTGTCAGTCAGTGAGTAAAAAATGAGAACGGTGAAGCGGCCCATTATAAACAAAGTGTACTTTCGAAACCAATCGCGGAACACCATTTATAATACAATACGTATGACGGTATGTGGCACGTACAGTGAAGTGTACAATAGAACAAAACATTGTTCTTACAACCATACAAGTACATTTCATATGTACGTATGTATACGTACGTACAGTGCAGTGCATACGCAACTCTTCGCTCATGTACCATCGATGTATGCATCGGTCAACGCTACAAAGTGGCTATACGTAGAAATTTGATCGTATTTTACAGACGTATGTCGCAGTTTTGCTATAGGCGATCAACAGGTTGAATGCAAACTTGTACGTTACACTATAAATGAGTTGGAAAAGCGACCGGAGTCGTACTTACAGATAACGTGTCACGAATTCCACAGATGATAGTAACAAAACAAATGTTATCCGTCAACAAAAACACATGAGGCGCTGCACAATGCGGCCGTTAATCCGGCAGTCGGCCTGCGTTTCGAAAACTTAGCAGCGCACCGTTTGGTGAATATTCAAAAATAGACCGACGGACTCTGAAACACGCGCGATATTGCATGTAGAATCGCTCGCTACACTGCACACGCGACTCGACTCCGACACTAGGGTAGCAACAGGCGGGCGGATGCCGAATCTACTCGAAAAATGAGTTAAAAAGTTTCCAGTATACAAAGTTGGGATCGCGAGAGGGCTCAACGCGTCGGAGAGCGCGGCAGCCCCACGACGCTCGGAAATCGACTGGCGCCTCGAGTCGCTCCGGCCTCCGCACCTCGCGTCACCGACACCCACACCGCCGCACGCACGCACACACGCGCGGCTGCGATATCTCCAACCGCACTACACACACTCACGCCCTGATAAACAGCATAAAACACAACATGCAATTGCATTTATAAACATGTATCCCTCTTCCCTGGCTTCACAGCTGTGTTCGACGCGGCGACAGCAGCTGTTATCGAGCGCAGCTTCTATTGTAATAAATCTTGCGATAAGTTTTTCCTGAGTATGTTGATGAGCTAAGGTGACTCTGACCCTCGATACTCATCTATACAACACGTGCACATTCATTCGCATGAATTAGAGCGTGATAAATTTAAAAATCCACACTACAAACATGTTATTTATGCCAGGCTTAGTCCAGGGTGAAGTCGCATCTATCACTTTTATCCATCTGTACAGTCTTCGTACATTAGCTTCATTGCGCGCTGTCAGCGTTTTACGCGGACACGCGGCATTTTAATACATTTCATTAGTTCGCGTTCGATCGCCACCGCTATCGCGCGTTCTCACGACCATAACCATTAACCATATTATAGAGTTAAGGCAATAAAGGCAATTATTGTACTTAATTCTTTTATTTACTCCGTACGGGACCTACAACCCCGTACATCGTGGTCCTTCGAGCTTAAGTCGTAAGCGGGACTTGCGCGTGTGAGAAAGTTAAAACGTGAAAGTTAGTTCAGTTTACGACATATATTAACCAGTGTTAGATAAACCAATAACAACCAGGATAAAGGTGCCATCTACGGGACAAACCAGCTACCAAGTGCCAGTCTCTGAGTGAGCCCTTTCCATTATTTTCTTTACATTTTATTTTTTTTTACTTAACACACCATATATACCATAGCAACCATGGAGGCAATTTTAGCCACGCAAGAGCAAATTATTTCTGCGATGGAAAGCCTCCGCAATAATTTTAAGAAGGATGGGCCAGAACGTAAAACGCCCGCCTACATTGAGAAACGCCTAAGTACGTTAGATGCCTATTGGAAGGAATTCCAAATTAACCATACGAGATTAACTGTTGAATTTGATGATCCTAACCACAAATATTTTAAAGAGAACTACTACCAGTCAACTTTAAAATTTTATAATGACACCAAAGTTCTCATTAGTAAATATGATCAAAATAAACCATTACTAAGACCAGCGACACCATTATCGCAATTTTCCGATCGTCAGGGGCCAGCTCCTTCGCCTCCCGAATTGGGTGCTTCACATTCAAGGCCACTAACCACTCAAGGGAATAACAGTAGGGTTGACGAAATGCTTCGTAAGCAGAAAAGCAACTTTAGGGCATTCTTGCATACTATAAATTCTGCTAACCTTGAGAATCTTTCTGAACGATGGGAATTGGAAGATTTATTAAAAAATATTAATTTGAGATGGTCAGTCATCGATTCTTTACATTGGGAAATCGACTGTGAGAGCCTCGTAGAGAATGAAGAATATGAACAAGCTTATATTCAATATGAGATAAAATATAATAACATAAAAAAGGCAGTCAACAATAAAATGAACTCGGTCTCATTTAGAGAGAAATCAACGCCGCAGTTGGACATACCAACGTTCAACGGAAATTTCCAACAATGGATATCTTTTAAGGATTTGTTCAATGAAACCATACATAGCAATAATTCATTACCGAATGCTCAGAAAATGCAACACTTAAAAAATAAATTGAGAGGAGAAGCGTCGAAATTAGTACAGCACTTGACCATAAGTTCCGATAACTATCAAATTTGTTGGGATATTCTAAACCATCGTTATAATAATATGCGAATTATATTTAACTCTCATATTCAAATTATTTTATCGATGCCTAGTATGCAACAACAATCAGCTGGGCAAATAAAGAAAATACATGACACCACCAATGAGTGTCTCAATGCCATTAAAGCCATGGGGGTGAACATAACGTCTTGGGATCCTCTTATAGTGTATATACTATCGCAGAAATTGGATACAGAAACCCACCATGATTATATTGAGTCGCTAAAGAACCCCAGAGATTTAGCTACAATTACCGAATTTCTAGATTTCCTTGAAACAAAATTTATATCATTAGAGTCTTCACGAAGAAAACAAGATTTAATTAAACCAAAACAATTACAATATCAAGACAACTATAATAAAAATAGAAATTCATTTAAATTACCAAATAACAATTTTATACAGAAAACTTCGCAATTAAAACCTATTATTGTAAACCAATCGTCAACAATAAGGAATTCGCAACAACGGAAATGCATAATCTGCAATAACCAGCATGCATTGTTTAAATGTAAATTGTTCTTAGAATCAATGCCCGAGGAAAGGCGAAAAATAATTGACAATAATGATTTATGTAAAAACTGTTTAATAAATCATTTCGGAAAAAATTGTACTTCCGAAAAAACATGTCGCTTTTGTAACGATAGCCACAACACATTGCTACACAATGCCTACGTGACATACGCTCCGTCTACTTCTTGCGCTACTAAACAAAAGGAGACGCCGAAATCAAACATATTATGTATATCAAAGGCGCCTCAAGAAACTCTACCGAAGTTGTTAGCCACCGCTAAGGTCAACATTAAATCGGAAGATGGCTGTAATTATCTTATGCGTGCACTTATTGATCCCTGTGCTGAGGCATCATTAATCACAGAAAATGCAGCTCAATTGTTAGGTCTACCCCGTGTTAAACGCAACTGCATGGTGGTGGGAGTGGGTTCAAAGGCTAACAACAGTAAAGGAGTTGTTAAAATTACAATATCGTCTCTTTACAGTGACTTTACAATTGATTCGGAAGCATATGTTATGAAGCATGTTGTCGACAATTTACCAAGTCAGTCATTTAGAAAACCAACCTGGCCGCATATAGAAAAATTATCTCTGGCGGACCCGGAGTTCAATATAAGTAAACCTATTGATTTGATATTGGGGGTAGAAGTATACGAGTTAATATTACTTCCCGGCTTTATTCGTAACAGCATATCTCAACCGATTGCCCAGAATACCGAGCTGGGTTGGATATTAAGCGGTTCTGTTGCAACACAGAGTCATTGTAATATTGTTACGGTCAATATAAGTAACATTCAAAGGTTTTGGGAGATAGAGGATATCTCAGAAAATTCATCTGATATGTCCAGCCAAGATCAATACTGTATGCAACATTACCAGTTGCATACGAAGCGCCAGTCAGATGGGCGTTATGTTGTTAGATTACCACTAAAACCAGATATGAAAGACAAATTGGGTGATTCTAAAACCAAGGCTATAGCTCAATTTCGTCAATTAGAGAATAGATTTACCAAAAATAAATTGATTTGTGAAAGTTATAAACAATTCATTCATGAATACATATATTTGAAGCATATGTTTGAATGCACCGGTAACCAGACACCGGAATCATATTTACCTCACCATTGTGTCATACGTGCGGAGTCAACGACCACTGCCACGCGCGTCGTTTTTAATGCGTCAGCAAAAACATCGACTGGATATTCATTAAATGATATTATGTACAGTGGACCGAATTTACAAAAGGATTTATTAACATTGATCATAAGTTGGAGGCAATACAAAGTAGCCTTTACTGCTGACATTGAAAAAATGTTTAGGCAAATACTCGTTAATAAAAAAGATCAAGCCTTACAGAAAATTATATGGCGTGATCATCCCAATAAACCATTGAAGGAATACCAATTAGCCACCGTCACTTACGGCACCAAGGCCGCACCATTTTTAGCAATGATGACCTTGAAGCAGCTTGCTAAAGATGAAGCTTCCCGATTCCCAGAAGCAGCCGAGGTGGTGAATACCAGCTTTTATATGGATGATCTACTTCATGGCCATCACGACCTTCAATCTGCCATGAGGTTGAAGGCTGACCTTATAGCACTTCTACGTTGCGGAGGATTTAATTTGAGGAAGTGGTCATCAAATAGATTGGAGATGGAAGAGAGTTATTTATCGGGGGATGATCAGACATACATTTTTAAACACCAAGAGTCTACGAAAGCGCTAGGACTGCAATGGCATTCAAGAGAAGACCAATTTTCGTTTCATTTGAAAACTGAGTCACCTACTAAACTGACAAAAAGAACGTTGCTTTCGAGTATATCTAAGATATTTGACCCTCTTGGGTGGCTGTCACCCGCTACAGCCAACCTTAAACTATTATTTCAAGAAGTCTGGCTACTTGATATAAAATGGGATGATGTCTTACCAGATGCCATCATCTCAAGATGGAAGACCTTAGAAATTGATTTAAATAATATTAACCGTATTAAAATACCGCGATGGTTGCATAGCAATAAAAATGACACTATAGAGCTCCACGGGTTCTGTGACGCGTCCGAGAAGGCCTACGCTTGTGTCATTTACTGCAGAGTAAAGGGTAGTCCACATACTAAACCATCAGTAGTCATCATAACGGCAAAATCACGTCTAGTACCCGTAAGGAAGGCCATTTCGCTACCAAGACTGTGTGCAGCTGTTTTACTATCAAAATTGATGAAAACTGCGTTACAATGTTTGTCAAACTTTAACATCAAGATTTATTGCTGGTCAGACTCAACAGCTGTTCTCGGTTGGCTTAACGGCGAACCGAGTCGTTGGAAGCCTTTTGTCGCTAACAGAGTTAAGAAAGTAGTAGATGTGATTCCATCAACTAACTGGCGATACGTAAAGTCTAAGGAGAACCCTGCTGACTGCGCTACTCGAGGAATCACAGCTGATCAACTAGCTACTCATAATATTTGGTGGCATGGACCAACCTGGCTTTTAACTTTCAATGAAGGAACAACACAAAATATTATTTATAATACTAATGAAGAAATTAAAAATACTGTTTTAATAAATACATCAACCATGAAATATGAGAACCAAGTCATTGACTCGATATTTCGCAGACATAGCGATTTTACGCGAGCGTCAAGAGTGCTGGCGTGGGTACTACGTATGACGACACGATTACGTAATAAACCTAATTATTTAACGATTCAAGAATTAAGAAAATCGAAAATTTTATTAATTAAACACGCACAGTCAATATCGTTTACAGATGACATAGATTATATTAAAAAACATAACCAGCCCCATTCTAAAAGCTCATTACTAAAGTTAAATCCATTCATTGATGAACAGGGAGTTTTGAGAGTTGGGGGACGAATTTCAAAAGCGAGTATTCAACATAACATGAAACATCCTGCGATTATACCACACAGTTGTCAATTAACAGACATGCTGATTGACCATGCGCATAAGATGACATTTCATGGAGGTGCTCGTTTAACTTTGACATGGTTGCGACAACAATATTGGATTATCGGTGGGAATAATGCCGTTAAGAAGAGGTTAAGAAAATGTGTTATTTGTAGAAAACACAGCCCCTATAAACATGACCAGTTGATGGGGGACTTACCTGCAGCTAGAACCAATATAACTCGACCTTTCTACCATACGGGAGTTGATTTTACCGGCTTTGTGGATATAAAATCTCAAAAGGGGAGAGGAGTAAAGTGTACCAAGGGATACATCGCAGTTTTTGTGTGTATGGCAACCAAGGCCATACATCTAGAACTTGTGTCGGACCTGACCGCTTTGGCATTTATTTCTGCTCTTCGTAGATTCGCAGCCAGGCGGGGAACGCCTAGTCATATGTATAGTGACAACGGAACCAACTTCATAAAGGCAAATCGATTATTACAAGAAGAAATATTACATCTAAAATCAATAATTATTGACGAACAGTTCTATACCGAAATAACAGAAATGCAGATTGAATGGCATTTCAACGCTCCTTCGTGGCCGAGTGCAGGTGGCCTCTGGGAAGCAGCCGTCAAGTCTTTAAAATACCACCTAAAGCGAGTCATAGGGGAACAGAGGTTAACATACGAAGAATATTCAACGTTACTTGCGCAATTAGAAGCCTGTCTCAATTCTAGGCCTCTGTGTTCATTGAATGAAGATCCGGAAGACCTTGACGTCCTGACACCTTCACATTTTCTATCTGGGGGACCGACAGCGACCATAGTGGAAACGGAAAAGGACTTGCGTACTAGGTGGCAACTCATGCAGAAGATATACCAAGATATCTGGAAGAGATGGCGAGCTGAGTACCTAACCCAGCTTAACGTTCGCTCTAAGTGGCAGCGACCCCAACCAAATATGCAAATAGGCGATATAGTCTTAATACATGATGCTAACCTACCACCTGGAAAGTGGGCCTTGGGTAGAATTGTAGAACTACACCCAGGAAAAGATGGATTCGTGAGAGTAGTATCCGTCAAAACCAAAAACGGAATCATTAAAAGACCGATAGTAAAACTATCTTCATTACCAGTCGGTGAAAATACAAAACACAATCAAATTCATACAAGCCAGTCAAGTAACATAATATAAACAATTAACAATAAAACATTAACATATAAAGTAATATATAAATAATTCGATGAGTCATCAATACTAAGGACTAAACAAACCACACCAGCTAATGCAAGAAGAAATTAATTTTGGGAAAATTATCAAAGGATTTTACTCTATCCGTTCAATTAGTCTGTTAGAACTACTGAAATTATATCACTTATTAAAAGAACGGGCAAAAATTGCCGCAGATTATCTCATTAGTCATTATCGAGATAAAAATACCTATCGCAAATACTAAATAGAGACACTTACGAGTTATAGTATAATAATAAAGAGACTTACTAATAACATGGTCACCCTACTCCTGGTATCAGATTACGTGGCGATCAACTTACAGAAAGATTTATATTATTTAATTTTGAATAAGTTTGATATTAAAGAATGTTTCTATTTTAACGTTTAACAATAGATTTGTTTTTTACGGAAATCATATTTATCACATGAAGGTTGATGAATATTCATGTACAAGACCTCAACACACAGATTTGTAAAACCAAACCTCTACCTTGTCAAGATTCATGGGTACAATTTAATAATAATGAATGCTTATTGTACAAAAACAACAATCGGATACTGTGACTATACAATATACATGCAGATGTCCTAAAGCTAGAGATACCACCCGTCAACCATATTTTTAACCAAAACCATCTTCTAAACTGGAACTTGTGATAAGTGGTAAGGATAAGGAATGGGAAGGCAAAGGCTCTCAAATTAAGCAAATGAAATCGGAAAACGCGTTATTAAATGGCATTTCGTACCACGACTTGCATCACTATGTCGTGATCTACTTGCTGGTGGGAGCAGCAGCAGTTGCAGCAGTGTTGTACGGCGTGCGGTGGCGCTGCACGCGCCCTCGCGCCGCATCTACTGTGCCGCCAGCCGCGACCCTGGGGTCAGCGGCGGCGGCACCACGCTGCGGCAGCGGTCTCAATAATCCGGTTTTAAGGTTTAGTGTAAAAGCGTTAGTATAAATGACCAAAGTGTTAGTGTTAGTGAAAAACCATGTGTTAGTGTTAGTGAAAAACCATGCGTTAGTGTTAGTGAAAAACCATGCGTTAGTGTTAGTGAATCCAACTCACCCTTATTCCGTAAGCATCGCTTTACGGAAGAGTGTTAAACCATAAGGACACTAAGGATTAGTTAAAGCGAAATTGAATCACCTTGTCTCATCATCATTCATGCCCATCGCTTTTCATCCATTTTCTCGTTGTGGGAGCATGTACAGTCTTCGTACATTAGCTTCATTGCGCGCTGTCAGCGTTTTACGCGGACACGCGGCATTTTAATACATTTCATTAGTTCGCGTTCGATCGCCACCGCTATCGCGCGTTCTCACGACCATAACCATTAACCATATTATAGAGTTAAGGCAATAAAGGCAATTATTGTACTTAATTCTTTTATTTACTCCGTACGGGACCTACAACCCCGTACACCATCATTTAACCTTTCCTGTAGTACAAATACGAATTAATTGATGTTCAGAGTCGCTATATAAAACTCTATAAAATGGCCTAAATGTCATAAAATATTGATGAAAACAAATATACCCGAATACGGCTCATTGTATGCGACACTACACATTGACAAACCATAAAGCAGCCCTTGCGTTTAGTTTTCTAAGAAACCACCAAGAAGCTCTACATAATATATAGAGTTCCCTTTCATTTATGGCATTACATTTTCCTGGAAATACTTGTTATGAACTTATGACCTCTCTATAGATTTGTTTAAACTAATTTAACTTATCTATTTCATTTAACTGTATGTAAGCAGAATTAATCGGTAACATTAACTTCACTAACAATCTAGCTATTGCCTATATATCAACACGCAATGATAAGTTATCTTTAAACTTATCATCTCCCAACCTAGTTCAGAAGGCAGAGCAAAATTGTGAACTGAATATGTAAAATTTGCTAATAAATATTATTTTATTTTATTTTATTTATAATTTTCTTCTAAATACTTAAAATACGACAATACCACGGTAACAACAAGAATGCATTTACTTAATAATTAATTTTAAACTCATTTACAAACTGTTTGAACAACAATCAAATCGATACAAATATATTTAAGCTATTTAACCTAAAAGGCATTTATGGTGACGATCAAAAGCAAACAAATTTTGTCAAAATCCAGCTTGATTATGTCGTCGCCTTACTCCATGACGTGACGGCATTGCCATGGCGACTATCAAATTTTACTCTCCTCGCGCCTAAAGAAGTTTAACTTAAGAACAATTGGAAAGAAAATCATTATAAGTCGAAGTTTACCGAATGCTAATGCAGATTATTGATTAAAAAAGATTCAATTTTTGAAACTAAATGATTATTACATATTTATCTTATTTATAGATTTTAGAAGAATCACTGATGAAATAAAAACTATAATTTCGCCAAAAAAAAAAAACTCAAGTTATCAATGATTTCATAACTCAAACCCCAGAATCACAGACACAATAGAAAATCTATTGTGTCGTGGACTGATCGGGCCGCTTGGGGCTCAATGGGTTAAAAATTATTTACTAAAAGTACTCACTTGAATGGTATCCATCTAATTTTCTTACTGCATGAAAATTACCTGAAATAAAAAATACTACCAAACATTTATATGATACAAAATAAAAGTTTAAAATGTATAAATAACTTAAAGAAAAAAATACATAAGAATGTATTATATAAATAGTTTTACGAAGTTTGTACGCAATAAGAAATATTACACCAAATAATAAGCAAAAAAAGTATAACATGTTAAAATAAGAAGGCAATTAAAATCTACATATTATACTATACTACGCAGTTGTACAATTAAAGCATACTAAAAAATAAATCTAAAGCAAAATTATTGTCATAAGGTTAAAAGTAATTTGCATGAGTTTATTTCATGGGTTCGAGGCCTACGGTGGGCATAGAGCAGAAGGGCATTTAAATATAAAGTTATTAAAAAGCACTATCAATTTGCATTAACTCTTTTATTAGTTAAAGGCATGTGATCAGTAGAACAAGTGATCAGAATTCAATCAAAATAATAATAATGTTAAACACTATATAAGTGTAGTACTTTAGTGCATACAAGATACAATGCATACCTTCTACTTTTTACACCTAAAGAGATTTCAGATGTGTCACATAATTATGGGTATTATAGGTATTAATTTAATGAATGGTATTGTACAATGAACGTGTATTCGGGAAACAATGGATTTATATTATAATTATTTGTAGCCTCTAGATAAAATAGAGCAGTTACTAGAATTATATAACAGTTTATCATTTGTTTCGCAGAAAAAGTGGATAGATTGCATTACTAGTATATAATATAGTAACTTGTGGTCCGCCCCGGCTTCGCCCGTGGTACATATTTCGCAATAAAAGGTAGCCTATGTCTTTTCTCTGGTATCAAAATATCTCTATACTAAATTTCATGAAAATTGGTTCAGTAGTTTAGGCGTGATTGAGTAACAGACAGACAGACAGAGTTACTTTCGCATTTATAATATTAGTATGGATTAAATTCAAGCGTTTTTGTATTTCTGTGTAAGTATAATATTCCTTGGCTTCTAGGATTTTTCTTAGATCTAGATATTTTTTTAGTTTCTGAACAGTATATTCCACAGTCCATTCACTATTGGATTTTTATATAGGTACATTATACAGGGATATGCCTTCTACGAGAGGACAACGTTAACACAAGCCGTTCGCCCAGCTCCGCCTGAATAGGATTTGCTTTTTATCAGTATTTCAATGTTTTAAAAGTTTTTATCTTAATCTAAATTCTAAGTAGAGACAAAGTTAACCGTCCGAAAATCTTAACTTTTCTAATCCGTTCCGCCGTTTTTACACGCTTTATATTAGCTTCACCTGTATGTTTGTATGTTTGTAACCGACTTCTTTGGGCGCGATTTTGACCCACTTTAAACGGCCAGATTTCGTTCAAACTTTGTAGATTTATTGAAGACCGATGACAATACACTAATTTGATAAAATTTTCTATTTTTTAGTTCGGTTTTCTATAAAAAGCGTGTTTTTTAGTTTTTTTAAACTATTATTATTAAGTTATAAGTATTTTTACAATATCCGACTTTATTTTTATATAAAAATAGATACTTGTTTATTTACATTCGCATATGAAATGATGAAATATATACAATTTGGCATTAACAACGAAAATATATTTATTTTATATCTAAAATACATCATGAACTCTGAACCTCTTAGCGTCAATGTCTCATCTCTCAAAAAGCTTTCATATGAACAGTGTGTATGTATCGAATAATATAAAGTGAAGTAATACATAAACGTGTTTATTGGAAATGCTCTCAAACTTCGTTACGTTAGTATTCCATTGAAAAGTTACATTTGGGGTTGCATTTCTTAGAGGACGCAATTTTATTTTTTTGATGTGCAGAGGGGGTTAGTGTGAAGCTATCACCAAGTTTGTGGGGTAGCGGAACATATGGTTTATACGATATATCTCTTAAACTGATTATCTGATAAAAAAAATTTCTCAACATTTTTTGTTGCAAATTAAATTATCTACAATTTTGTTCCAGTAACTTTTTGTCGTAGAACTATAAATAAAAAAGTTATAAGCGAAAATGTTCAGATAATAGAGATATTTATATTTTTCAATAAAACTTTTTTTTATCATTTTACGAAGAAATGATATCAGACCATTTTTGTAGATTTTTTTTCGAGGAACAACTTTTACACACAACATTTTTTCATAAAGTCAATAGCTAAGGTTTTAAAGCGCTCCGAAATTAGTACTATTTTTCAGTACTCTTAGCTAGATACATTATACATATAAAATGTGTGTACTAATAATTATTTGTCATCAGTAATTGTTTTTTTTTGTTATTATAATATTTTTAATAATTAATTTTGCAATATTATTAATAATTAATTATTGACTCTTTTCCTCACCACCCAGGAGGTAGAGTCTGGAAGCACGTTTTTTTTTACGTCGAAAAGCAGGGCTGAAATGTTCTGTTCTTGCAGTGCTGCATGGGAAAAGAGCCAATAGCCAATATATGTATAGTTAAGAGTACTGAAAAATAGTACTCACTTCAGAGCGCTGTAAAACCTTAGCTATTGACGTAATGAAAAAATGTTGTATGTAAAAGTTGTTCCTCGAAAAGCAATCTAAAAAATGGTCTGATATCATTTCTTCGTAAAATGATAAAAAACAATTTTATCGAAACATTTAAATAGCTCTAATTTCTGAACATTTTCGCTTATAAATTTTTTATTTATAGTTCTACGACAAAAAGTTACTGGACCAAAGTTGTAGAGAATTTAATTTGCAACAAATAATGTTAACAAATTTCTTTATCAGATTAATAGTTTATGAGATATATCGTAAAAACCATTTCAACCACTATTTTCAAGATGGCGGCCGTGGGACAAGGGTGGCGACCCCACAAACTTGGTTTTAGCTTCACATTGAACCCCCCTACACATCCAAAAAATAAAATTGCGTCCTCTAAAAAATGCAAGGTTAGGCCAAAAAAATGTAACATTTCAATGGACTATAGTAGTTCTAGGTCTATTTTAGAATTTGTGCGTCAATGGTATTTATACATTTTAATAATCCTTTACACGTGAACCCTTTAAGAAGCCTCTATATTGGCAATTCGTGGAAGGGGAATTGACTACGATATTGAAAGGACGAAATATTATACATATTTATTTTGCATTTCCAAGTTGCGCACCGTGTTTCCTCACTGTTGTCTAAAATTATTCAATGAGCAGGGCATTTACTTTATATTAGTATATGTGTGCTGTACTTTTGCAAAGGCTAAAAGCATTTATAAAATTGTACTAAATCTTTTTTTCCGATATATTGTTTTCGTGTACAGTAACACGTATGCAACATTTTATTTAAATAATTACTAATGAAACTTTTACAGGTGAACTGAAGTTCGTAATCCATACTAATATTATAAATGCGAAAGTAACTCTGTCTGTCTGTCTGTTACTCAATCACGCCTAAACTACTGAACCAATTTGCATGAAATTTGGTATGGAGATATTTTGATACCCGAGAAAGGACCTATGTCGTATGCCTAGCGGTAGCCTATGCTACCTTTTATTGCGAAATATGTACCACGGGCAAAGCCGGGGCGGACCTCTAGTATTTATATAAGTAGTTTTACTTTGCTTTAATATTAAACCAACATAAAGCGAAATTATGAAACACTAGGCGCAGTACGGCATATGAGCAAAAAGTCTAACAAAATTAGGTCGAATTTTGTTGATGTAGGACGATGCGCAATTTAACGTTTTTTTTCTGTAGAT
Source organism: Colias croceus (assembly GCF_905220415.1). Taxonomy (NCBI): domain Eukaryota; kingdom Metazoa; phylum Arthropoda; class Insecta; order Lepidoptera; family Pieridae; genus Colias; species Colias croceus. The sequence goes on along the minus strand of NC_059551.1, from coordinate 4,435,028 downwards.
TCCACTGCAGTAGCGGAACAGCGAAGCCAAAAGTCAGATGAGAAACAAATAGCGTTTCTTTCAGTTGGCAATGGTTGGAGCATTTATCATTCCCTAGGCACACCATGCGTTTTGCCCTGGTCTTACCATAAAATTGTATGAAAAGAAGTATCCCTTGTATAAAATCCTTGATGTTTGTGTTATAAATTTTTGAACATTCTTATTCGGGTTAGCTTGTGTTTTTAAATTTAATATTAATGTGGTTAATAATGGTTAATGATAAAATAATATAGAGGTTATTTATTGTAATACTAAGTTATCATATCATAATTATTGCATGATTACAGATATATGTTTTTAGAAGTATGAAGTTGTTTAAATATGTAATGTTGCCTATAAATATCTAAGACAAAAGTATTATTTCAGGCCAAATGTATAAAATATCGTGTTCAACTCTACTAAAAATTATACATATTAAATTTTCTAATATAATGATTTTTTTCAGGTTCCAAAACTGGTCACAAATTATGGTAACCCTATACAAGAATAAAATGGTACGCCAACTGCTCCACAGTTCTTATCTACATTAGTAATCCGTTTCACACTTAAGATATTAATGTATTCCGCTAAGAAAATACCTCTTGGAATATCTTGCATTCATATGTTCCAGTTTGCAAGTATTAAAATCATACAACTCTACTTATGTATGTCTAAACTAAGTAAATATATTAATGTTTCCTGTAGTTATACTATCAATGTTGTTTTAAAATGTAATATTTTATGTATACAGGAACATGTCACTTATCGTGAGTTTATCATCAGCGACCATTATACTTATCTATACTTCTATACTAATATTATAAAGCTGAAGAGTTTGTTTGTTAGTTTGTTTGAACGCGCTAATCTCGGGAACTACTGGTCCGATTTGAAAAATTCTTTGAAACCGCGCGGAGCAGCTAGTAATACAATATATTATATGGTATATATTTTCGTACCTCCTTATATCAGCTTCTCAATAGCCTTCCAATGAAATAATAACAGGTTCAATTGAATATTCTAAACAATTTTAATTCAATAGGTAATATACGTCACAAAGACTGTTAAGTCTGAGTTCACGAATATTCTCCTAGAATTTCTCAACAATTTGATATTCCAGACCCTAAGTACTTCTATTTCGAGAGGCGTCCGATTTGATTTAATAAAGTTCCGAAATAGGTAAATAGCCGTCAAGTCGAGTCGTCTTACGAGGAACGACTTAGTGAATAAATATCCTCACTGGAGTACCGTCATTTGTTAAACTGCTCTGGCACGTGTCGGCTAAAAATTAATTATTTATTGTCCTCGTTAATTTTGACGTAATAAAGAGATTTTATATGAAATTATTAATGCTTATTATTGTATAAAGTTAAGTATATGATTACGGTGGTTATAGATTGAGTCATTCTTATAAAAGTTATGAAACTGAGTCTGAAGTGGATTCCTAGAGGCTTAGATTTTGGAATCGATGTCAAACTTCACAAGAAGAAAAGAACTATTTAAAAACATTGGGTAAGATATGACAATGTAGAGCACAGCCCTTTGAACAAAAATACCTTATGTTTTACAATATAAGTTAAATGTAATACGTATAACAAGAATAGGCTTTCTCGAACTGAGTAAATCCTTCTCTACCACAGAAGTTCAATGCAAAGTATTACCATAATAAATGCTAATGTGATTCGACTGTGTCATGCGAAGTGCCAATTCATCACCTCCCTCCACTTTGCATACAGAATCCAACCGATCTGGGATACTTCTAACGCTGAGAACTCAAACAACAAACTCGGTCATGAATAACATGGTTCTAGTATTCTATCTTTGATCTTATCATAAAGAATAGTTACTACATATATTTAATTCTTTCCAATTTCCCATTGATTATAATTTCTATCAATTAACCATCGCAAATGACGTATTGTGTGTTACATTTTCACTTGTCTTTGCAATGACAACAGTTAAATGCCAAACGTTTTTGCTGTAAACGCAAAAATTACACTTTCCACATGACAACAAAATTACTGATACTGCATTGAGAATGTAGATGTAAAAATATGCGGAGTATGCGACGGGACCATCGGATCGTTAATGTCGTCCTCTTTTATTTATTGCTTTACGTAACTAGTTCCAATAAAGTTTAATACCCCTATGAATCTAAAACGAAATTACAACGTCAAGTATGTACAATACGATGAATGATATTTGAGATACGCTCATGGAAACATAGCATTCACCGAATTGTTTTCCACGGATCGGTCACGCGACTTGTGTCTTTATGATTTGAGGTGTAAGGGTTATTTTCATGTGGGGTTTGGAGGCTGAAATTTAGCCGGATGTGAAATTTTCCACGAGCGCTCCAGGATCGTTCGGAATTGGCGGGTTTCGTTCATTCACGAATGTATTTTTGGCGGAGCGCACATGGGATTGGTGTCATCGCCGTCACATGCCAGTAGGTGAGCGACCGCTAGATGCAAACAAACAACTTATCGATCCGTGTAGCCTTACCTCATGCATTTATTTGAAAAGGTAAATAATAGTTAGATATCAACATTGATTTTATAAATACCCTAAGAACAGACTCTACCTAAGGAGAAATATAAAAAGAACTGAGCCTTCTATATCAGATATACAATTTCCATTATAATCGAATACACAGACGCCTGTAGCCCTGTAGAAAATTCTTATAAATAAACAAAGCAATCGTAATGTAAGTATGTACCTAATGTTAAACGTTTAAATGGCATGTAAGTGACCTATGCCAACCATTCTAACGTTGGTTACTTACACGTGTATTATCCAAGCAAACATTTTAACTTCATACACGTACCTACTATTTGCCATAGAAAAGAATTACACCGGAGATTAAATAAATAAAAAAAAAAAAGAAACTGAAATTTTCACCCAACTTTAATATGAATCTTGTATATGACATAAGCGCTTCGAAGTTAAACAGGGATTTAAGTTGGTGGCAAGACAAAAATTCTTTATTAAGAAGCCAGGAAAATATTTTATATTAAAACTTGGTTTTATATTTAATAATTTAACTATCAGTCTTGAAAGAAAAATATATTTTGTAGAGCGGTCAAAGAAATTAGGCGATGAATTGTTTGAGAAACATTGGCGTACATTCATTATTTCAATTGAAGTATTTCATTATTTCAAGTACATTTTCAGCTATTATGTTAAGTTCATACAGCATACTCAAAATTATCATAATACTTCGAAATAAATAGACCGGACTCTCAGTGGAGTTTCGTTTGCAAAAATAGCGGACCTAAATCTGACTTCTGATATATATTGTATAGATCCCAGACATCCTATAGACAGATGTTGCCAACCAGTTTTGTGGTCCCCCTGCCCGCACCCCGGTAATTAAATATAGCATACAAAGAAAAAAATAAAAATTTCCAAAACATGCCGTGTAGGGTATCAAATGAAAGAGCTTATTGAGTAGATCACGAATATATAGCATACTATATACATTTCTTACACTTTCTCTAAGATTTTTTAGAAAATTTACGAAAATGGTCCATTTTTGAGTTAACTTTAAACCACTATAGATTGAAAACTCATGAATAAAACTGATGATAAAACCGTGTAAATGTCAATCCAACTGTCGCACAATGTCGTGTACCTGCAGAAAAGCAGCACTGAAATGTATATCCTTGTGTAAATGTGTAAACAATAATTGTAAAAACTTGTAACAAAATCAAACTGTTGCATGTGTAAGCATTTTTCTCCGTAAATTTCGTAAAAATGGATCAAAATAAAATAATTCTATTAGTTTACTACCTTGTATTTTATTTATAACACAAAATTACCAATAATTCCATAATTCAAACCAAAAACTTTGTAATTTATCAATAATATTTGTGATGGAGGGGAGGGGGGAGGGGGATCACAAAACTGGTTGGCAACATCTGTTTATAGGATGTCTGGGATCTATATAATATATATCAGAAGTCAGATTGAGGTCCGCAATTTTTGCAAACGTCTCCACTGAGTCCGAAATTTTAAGAAATACATATATTGAAATATCGAAACTCGCCATCTTTGAATGCTCCCCCCACTCCCCCATGCAACTATTTCACTGTACGAACTATTGAATCGTAAACAATGGACTATTGTTAATTATTTAAAATAATAATTTAAAAAATATATTCATGAGTTTTCAATCTATAGTGGTTTAAAGTTAACTCAAAAATGGACCATTTTCGTAAATTTTCTAAAAAATCTTAGAGAAAGTGTAAGTAATGTATATAGTATGCTATATATTCGTGATCTACTCAATAAGCTCATTCATTTGATACCCCACACGGCATGTTTTGGAAATTTTTATTTTTTTCTTTGTATGCCATATTTAATTACCGGGGTGCGGGCAGGGGGACCACCTAACTGGTTGGCAACATCTGTCTATAGGATGTCTGGGACCTATACAATATATATCAGAAGTCAAATTTAGGTCCGCTATTTTTGCAAACGAACATCTCCTTGGAGCCTGCTCTAAAATATAAATTTAATCTCTAAAAACATACAATTATCATTAAATTTTTATTGCACACTACATAGTAATGGTTTTATCATCCTTCCTATATCACTGTATTATTTTAACATTTAATAAACAGCCTAGTGCATGTCAACTACGTACGAACCGTCTGGAATACTAAATAGATTACCTAGACTCAGGGGAAATGGAGAGGTCAATGCCCTTTACCATAGTTACAACATCTTTAAGCAACAAGTCGACTAGAAACTTCAATAGTTATGTCTAGCCTTTCAGAAATCTTATGGACCTATTGATAGCTGAGACTAAACGTAATGTATTTATAGGAAAAACAATTTGGAACTATTTTCGTTATTCTTCTAATTCTAAACTCTAATAAATTACTATATAAACTTGTTCAGAAATAGTAAAGCGACTAAGGCAGTTATTTTTTTTTTTTCTATAACCTTATACAGGTTTTTGTAACTTCGATGGGTCAGTTAAAAATCATGTGACTACGAACAGAAGGTAACTTTCACTAGGATTTCAAAAGGTTTATGTGTTTCTTTTTTGATGATTAGAATCTCGTTTTATGAATTAGGAACATAAAATTAAAAACTTTCTATTTTAACTTTGTCATTATTAAACTGATTTTGTACTTGAGGCAGATTATTAATTGCCACTTTCTGTTTTTTTTTTGATAATATTAGTTGGATTAACCTAATAGTATTTATAATATTGCCTAATACTTCGCAAACTGATATATAAGCCCATCCAACACTTTGTCTGATGATAAAACAATGTTCATCAACCAAAACTCAAAAATGAGAACGTACGTTGAAGCATGTAAGGGGTATTATAAAGTAAAGAAATATAGTGATACGTTTAGAATAAACTAATAAATATTGATTGGGTGTAAGCCGTTAATAAACAAATAAAACATAATGCGTAAAGCACAACCATACGCACATATTATATGAAGATTTTGCAGGTGAAATGCCTCTACTCAAAAAAAGTTTTCATTATTATCTATACGTAATATTATAGAGCTGAAAAGTTTGTTTATTATTTAATTGAACGTGCTAATCTAAGGAACTACGGATTTGAAAATTTGTTTCAGTGGGTTACAGCTACACTATGAAATAAATGTATCCAAACAAACAAGACACACATTGATGAGCCTGTTTTCTTCAGTATCGTGAGCCGTGACGTCACTGGAATTCTACCAAACACTGGGCCACTCGGCCGCCGCGTGAACTCACATTTATTTGGAAACATTTCCCGTTGTGTCATCATTGATCGCATGCACCTGTCTATATATTGACTAGCTTTCGCCCGTGGTTTGACCTGCGTTGTCAAAGAAAATTAATATGGGATATAAAAATAAGCTTATAATCACTCTCCAGACATAAATCACGCCATGAAAAAAAGACAAAAAAACACTATTATTATGCATATCGATTAATACATTTACGTTTTAAATTTATCAAACAATTATTATTTTCTGAGGTATAAGGTATAAATAATTTTCTTACGTATGTAGGTAGACATTACGAGTGATTGTGGAATCTTGCTATCCTCCGAGATCAATGGAAAGAAGCTTTGTTAAATATACATATATTGCCTCATCTCCAGAAATTCTTATTTAAGTGGGCGTAACACACGATAATACCTACACGATTCCTTGATTAGATTACGGATCGCCACAAAAAGCTTCTAGAAAAGCTAATACATGAATCTGAATTTCATTATTTCGTAACGATATATTTTTAACGTTTATTCGTAAGGACAAGAATAATATTTAAAGCATTTTTCCACAGAAACCCAAATGCTCATTCCACACCGAGGAATGAGCATTGTTGTTATCTCATAAAGAGAAATGACATTACATCTAACTTTGTAAACATTTGTTTTCTAATAATATTTAATTCATCTTCGTATGTTGCTTTGATGTAGAAAATGTGTCGTAATTTTTCAAAAATAACTTTTTCGTGTTTCCACTCTTATATAATAATATACTTACTGAGTTATATAATATACACTGTTTATATAATAATCTTATTGGACCACATTTTAATAAGGATATATATTATATTATATAGATATAGAAAAATCATCCTAAATAACCATTAAGTGTAAAACTTCTAATTAAATCTACCAATTTTCTCCTAATACAAGAGATGTAAATCTAAATAAATATTATCCCAACGCTAACAAGTAATTTACCAGAATATAGTAATACAAAGCTATATTTAGCGTACACAAGCGAACATCTAAACCGTAGCCAATAAAAGTTTTGTGCGAGCAACTTTACCGCTCGCCACAAAGGTAAAACTTTGATATAACTAATCAAGGAGATATACAACCTTCTACTGGCTGCTGTACAGCTAATTATTCTTTATTGTATTATTTTTCCCGCTTTATTTAAACCCGGTGTCCTATATGTTACTCGTTTTATGTGCGGCTCTGGTCACTTCGTGAGGTCAAAAGGTATGCAAATATGCGGTTTATTGCGTCTCATTACAGAGCTTTTGCTTTTAATTTAACTTATTAAATATTGTAAGACATAGTAAGACAATTTTTTTTTTCATATTTTAGTGCGAACAATAATTTATGAACGATATAATTCATGGGTTACGTACAGAAAGTTAAAAGCGTATTTAATTTAAATAAACTTGATATTATTTCGTAATACTATTACATTTTTTGTCGAGAATAAAAGAATGAAACGAAACGAAAACAATCTACTGAAAATTGCCGTTTTGGGTAGAAGCAGCCAACGATAGGACATTAGTCGACAAATTTTCTTTATAGTTTATTGTCCTCGTTGTAATTTTCAACATTAAGCAAAAAACATTTTCCTCTTCTTTTATCCCTCTTGTGCCGTTTATAAATGAAAAAGTATCAAAAGTATTTGAAACACATAACGCGATGTGTTGAAGTAAATCACATTTCGAATGCATTAAAGGGATTGTATTTATGAGTAAGATTGAAGCCTGCAACAGCGGGAACATATGGAGCAATTTTTATGAAAATCTCCGAGCTTCGAGAGAAAACCACGGGTAGTAAATTGTGAAACGAGTGACTTTTCCATAGATAGATTTATTCCCAAACATACAATTAACGTAGATAGTGTAGCGATATCGAAGATATACGAGTATTGTGGTTACAAATTGGGCCATTATTAAGTTTAATGACACACCGCATGTGTTCTTACTCCGACAATAAACAGAGAGGAAGATAATAATTTATCCATGTACATTGTAAGACAGGACATAAAGGAGAGATGATATAACTGTATTGAATTAGTGTAGAACTAGACGTTGCATGCGGCGTCGTCTGTTTATACGTGTACCTACTAATAATATAAATTTAAAATAAACTGGGTATCGGGATGTCACAAGTTCCTTAAAACCTCTTTAGTTGGTGAATTAAATCTTCGAGATAATTTCAATGATTATTATTGATACCTTCTTCTGAACAATTTCCGCAATGTCACCACATTAAAATATCTGTAAAATGTACCTGCTATGAAATTTTCTAAAAACGCGACACCGAACTTAAAATTCAGACTCTCAGTTTTAGGGTAGCATTTCAGAAAACCCATAAGATATTAATAAAAACCAGAAACATGTAAAGAAAAATTCTACGTCGTAATTCTATAGTCTAATATACATTTTCCTCATAAAGATACACTTGGGAAATATAACAAACTACAATACCTAGTAATATCAAGTTCTATATATAATAAAATATTCATAAAAGTGTATGTGAAGTGAAATTTTTCCATGTCACTGTGGAAAGACCAGTGAGTCGCGTGGAATTTGAAAGGGTCGTGAGATTTATACTCAGCTTAGTGCTCGATTACTTTACAGAAATACATATATTAACTATTTGTGTGACGATAGTAGGGACAATTTTTCGCTTTGTCCTTGTAGTACAGTCTAGAAGTCAACTACAGTAGGAATTGTGTTGGATTTACCAACACAATACCTACTGTAGTTGACTTCTGGAACCTTATGGACAATTTCTGTAAATAAATAAATACATTCCTATTTACGTATCGTTATCTAATTCCAATGAATCTAACCGTTGAATTTCCTCCATATGGTGTTTATTACCAGCCTTCAAATCACACTATGTCTAAAGGCTAGCACACATTACATGCGGGTCGCATAACGTGTGACATTGGCCGCAAAATCGCTACTCTGTGACCCATTGATCTATGGTAATTCTTTCGCAAATGTTTTATATACACGGGGTCGTAGGGTGAAGTCCTGTATATGTAGCCCATGTATGTAGACCAACTCTGGCAGGTGTATATGCCATCTGTTCGATGATCGATCTTTCGTAAAGCAGCGACGGCTACGTACGGTGCGAAACGATGCGGGAACATTTGTTGTAAAAGGTGGTAAAAGTACATATTGCAAGTTGCATATAGTTATCATAATGTATGGTTATAGGAAGATGGTAGGTATCAGGTAATAACAGGAAGTAGTGGCAGTTCTGAAATTATACCCATTATGACATATAATTATTTAAAAAAATTAAATCATATCTACCAGATTTTCTTAAACAAACTCTCAAGCCGAAGATTATGCAGAAGTAATAATTTCTAAAGTAATTGCTTTCGTCGTAAAGTTGAACCCTAACTCACACAGAAAACCGATTAAACCATCTGCATGCAATAAACAACCGCTGTACCAATATTCCCTTAATGCCTCGTAATCTATGATAATATTAAAACACAATATCACCAACATTGCCAGAACTGCAAGGCAAGCAGTTTTAAACACATTTGTCCAATGGCGTAGCGATATCGAGTTATATCGTTTACTTTTATTGCCTCTATTATTGTCGTGCGATCTGAAATTTACAATGAGACGAAGTACTTAATGTTAAGTGTTATTTTTCTTTAAGACGACACTATTATATTGATACAAGGCTCGCTCAAGCTTGAACAATTTCATTACGACGATAACCTTATTTCATGTTAACCCTATTAAGAATGTGCGATTAAAGAAGAAATTGTCAGAACAACTATACTACGAATTTTTTTTTTTCATTCCAATAAAACAAAAACATAAGTTATTTGCCCTTCACTTATGTGATCTATTAGTTATTACTAATTACAATAAATATAGATACGTAGCAATATTTTTGAAGTGAAACCTTCTTTATCGGGGTTGGAAAAAAATGTAGTGTAACATTTTTTGGTTACGCGTGATATTTTTCCGTTACGCGCCATCTTTTTTTTATCTCTACCACGCGTGATTCGACGTATTTCTGTAAAGTTGCATACTTACTATAGTATTTTTTTTGAAAACTAAGGATTTTTGAAGAAGTTTCACTTCTTACGTGCGTACACTAGTACACGCAGGCATGAAGAAGTTTCACTTCTTACGTGCGTACACGCAGGCATTTTTTAAATTTAGAAATGAAGCATAAAATCTACAAAAACACTGACTAAATGATATCATTTCTTTGAGGTCACTGTGTATAAGTATCGACCACGTGTAGCTAGAAAGTTTTTTTTTATGAGACAGCAAAGCAAACGGGAAGATTTATCAGCCATCGCCAATACGTAGCTTACGTAATAAAGGCTGTAGTCAAGTGCAACTGTATGGATAGAACCTAGATAGAAATCTGAAGTATGAATACCTACTACTAAAAGAAGAGTGTGTGTTCCGAGCACATGTGTCAGAAGTGAAACTTCTTTGGCAAGATTCAAAGATACCAAACTCGTCGCCTTATTCCATGACGTGACGGTATTGCCACGACGCCAACATATTCATCATCTCTGGATCTATCTACACGTGAGTTATAAAACTTAAAAAGTAAAGATACTGTTACTTTGTATTTTATATTTCGGTTATAAAATGTAGTGAATGGTATTAAAATATGTAAAATATTATGTGTTTCATGAAAAAAGAAATTTTAATAGGGAAAACACATAAATATTATTCGAAATTGCTAATACAATTTTACAGGGCTTTTCGTTACAGTCAAGGCTTCGTCATTCATTTATTAACAGTCTTACACTGTAATTTCTGTAATAAGCCGCAAATTATCATTTCATTCATATAACATTCACAATAGTAATTCTTAAAACCGTACTTCTCAACAAAATGCACAACAAAAATACATTCATTCATGAATATAATTCGCTCGCGACAAGACATTAATTAGAATCATGTACCATTGTCTTTCCTCCTAATAGATATAAATGCGAAAGTGTGTGAGGATGTGTGTGTGTTTGTTACTCTTTCACGCAAATTCTACTGAACCGATTACTTGGATTAACACATAGGATAGGTTTTATCCCGGAAATCCCAGGGGAACGGGAACTATGCGGGTTTTCTTTGAAAACGCGGGCGAAGCCGCGGGCGGAAATTTAGTAATTCATATAACCATAATCACGTCTTACAAAAACAAAACGAAACCTAAAAGAACGTTGAGGCCTGGCTAAAAACAAAACTGGGAGAGGAAATGTAAATTATATGAATTAAGGTGCTTTCCGAGAATTTATGCTGTCTTTATTTCAAGAGAACAATTAAATAGGATTCCGTGCTAAATTAAAACGTCTTAGGAATTTAGTCCCATAAGAATTTACGCACAATACTTATTCGTTCATTAACAAAGTTCCTTTATGCATATAATTATCGTAAAATTATATTTATAAAGGGACTTTGAGTTTGAGTTAACCGAGTTTGTAGAATGTTCTTATTTATGGATGATATCACAATAAGGATAATCTTTAAGTACATCATGATGATCGATGATGACAGCACTTTCGCTGATGAAAAACTTCATATAATACAATTCCATGTAAATCCTCTTAAATATTTGTATGAAGTATTTTACGAAAGAAATACAAGAGCAAACATTTAATAAAATAAGTTATATTTATTTATATATTACTTATTTATATATTACTGTGAAACACAATAGATCGTAACATTAAATGTTTTAATTTCTTTAACGAGGAATAAAAAAAAAATACCCACTACTTCTGCCTAACCATAGTAACAAGTCTATTAATTTTAAAAATTGTGAAATTAATTTTCATTTAACTCGAACAAAAAACGTAATTAAGTACCATTGATATATTTTTCTAATGTAAGAAAAATGCAATGTTTTAAATTTTAATATTTAAGACGTACTTTTGTTCAACTTTGTTCCCACTGTGAACATCGCATACATTATTTTTAATTCTATGTAAAACATTGTGTTTTAAAACCGTGTTATACTTAATTTAAATTTCAAACGAATTATACTTTCAGAAATAAATCACGCAAATAAATTGTCTTTATTCTCATGTAGGTACATACTTTATATAAAACACATTAATCACAAGAATCCCAAGCGGTTATCATTTATCTATCTCTAGCTAACACGCAAATATTTTATCAATTAATCAAACAAGGGTCACCTTCTCGAATTTACGCGAAACTTGATTGATTAAACCACAGAATTATCCATTACCGTGCTTGTCAAGTTGTGGCAACTACGGTAAACAAAAACAAGACAAACCTTGAAAATGATACCACTATCCTTCCTTTGTTCTGCCTATTATCTTATATCTAACAATATAATATTTTTTCAGACAAGTTTCTATTTATTATTATTCCATCAATCAATTATTATTGTTGATCTAACATTATATAAGAAATCATGAGTGAAAAAAGTGCTAGCAAATAGGTCTTGATAAACATAACCATAAGTAAATTGGGTATACTCAGCGACACAGTAAGTATCGATTTGTAATCAGAGCGTTTACGAAAACATCGAAATACAATACATACATATTATGAATCGTGTCCTAATTTGATATTTTAATGAGTGTCCTCAGAAGTAAACACGTAGGAGGTGTTTCTAATACTGTCTTCATTGTGTGGCAAATAGAAATCTACTTTATACTACTAATTTATATGAGACGAGAAATTTAACTTTATTACGCCGAGGATTCGTGGAGCAGTAATAATTATAAATAAGTAATGTAAGATACGATAAACAAAGCTTCTCTAAATAATTCATTTATTGTGGTGGTAGAAGTTACAATTCTAAATATAAATTAGGAAAAGAGAGTTTATAAATGGCTAATATGTTGTTCCAATTTAGAGTTTCGAAAATTCAACAATGTACGTAAAACCAAATTAACCGCAGTAACAGTAGATGAGCGTAATAAAGCAATGATAAACCAAATTAACATTCAGCTCATAATAACGATGCTATCCGTCATAAGGGCCCATTACGGTCTATTAGGATTAAAAGGCAACGTAATGAAAACCATTAATAATCGAGGTATTCCCGTAATAGGCGTATTTCAGTTGACGATCCGTGGGTCAGACGTGTTTTCATTAACTTCATACAACCGCCGCTACATAATTAAAACTTTTAATAATGGATTCGTGCTTGTATTACGACGCAGTTTTAAATTAATCATATGAAATTGATTATAAGATAACTTTATAGACTACTTGCGAATTATGATGGGCAGTAAAATAAAGGTAGAGCGGTGTCTTAAACCATTATCTAGAGTTCAAAATGAAAGTATTTTGCTGTGTATTATGGCGCCATATACTTAGAACTAGCTACCAAAAATATTATAAAACCATACCATACTATACAAGCAGAAGAATTGAATTTGCTCTACCATAGAGGGGTAAGGGGCAAATGCATAATACATATGTTTCACTGGGAATCGAACCCAGGACCCATCGGTTAACCCATTTACTACGCTCGCGCGTTTACCACTAGGTACCAAGGAGGCGGTCAGTATATTATGTGCAGCATGCATTAGATTTATATCTAGATTTTGAAGAATTAATTTCAAAATCTGAAAGCTATAAAAGATACATTACAAAATACGTATAAAAATCACAATAAACTATTTACTGCAGCTCTCAAGATAATCTGTTCAAATTTATATCTAGGCGGTATTATTTGTAAGTTAATATCTTCGAACTATCCATAAAATTATTTGATATACCGTCTTTATAATACGAACATAAAAGTAATTCCATACACTCACAACCAATTATTATTCAGCCGTTGCATACAAAATCAAGAAGCAATTATATTTTTATTGCACCCTTCCATTGCAACCGCCTATATAATTTGAGTTAAATTATCAGATATATTTATAGCAGAGCTATGACGGACAAAAGAGAATATGACGGTAATAAAGCGGTGTTTTATTGCATGAAACTCGTAACCTATGCCTAGGAAATGCATTTACAGATTAAACCTACGGACTAAACCTACAACACTGCATAGGATTTTATGAATCATGAAATGCTCTCTGAGAAACCATCGCTTTATTACCAGTGTGTTATTTATTGCATCACAGCTTTAAGGAAATCGTAAAACTGATTATTTACTCGAAACGAACTATTTACTTTGATGTATTTTTTTTTAGGTTGATGTATAATATGTTTATCTGATATTTACGAAATTATATTTCGATTTTGAAGTTACCACTTTGAGTATTTTTTATTATCTTTTTTGTATTATCAAGAAACCATCGAAAGCTGATTCGTGGTTTCAGACGATCATTATCGTACTGTATCATTGGTAATAAATTTTATGTATACCATTTATATTTAGTTAAAGATAAAGATCAAATATATAGGTAGATAGCGATCAATTTACCAGAATATTGAAAATTCACAAAAAATATCTCTTCCTCAAAGTAGCTTGTTGACATTGGCGGAGTCATTTTGAAATCTCAAGGCCAAGTTTTAATTTGAAAGCAGGACAACCTCGAGTATTTATAACATTCCAAGTGTGTTTTATCGTAAAATGGTAGGTGTATTACACAATTATATTCGCTCTAACTACTTCAATAAATAATTATTTGTCGTGTCCTGGGTACAAGAGTAGAGCAGCATTTTAGAACTGAGGTGTGAGGTCCATTCCCAGTTGTCATAATATTATAAAGCGTGTATTACCTACAGGCCACAGGCTACATATTAAGTACATAGAAATAAATACCACCGGTTAACAAAGCTTTACCTTAGCGTTTCGTCATATCATACATCTACCACTACCAATGTTAAATGTACATATTCAATACATAACATACATAAACAAATCCTTTCCACACTATTTACCTGGTTTCCTGCGCACGCGCCACTGCACCGGCTGCGGCGCCGGGCTGCCCGCGCCCGACGACGCCAGCTTGATGCCGTCCTGTAATAGTTTAATACTATAAGTCGATTTGTTAATTATACTAATATAATAAACCTAAAGAGTTTGTTTGTTTGTTTGAACGCGCCAATCTCAGGAACTACTGATCCTTAACTGGCTACTACTGGAACTACCTACTGGTTTTACATAGGAACTTGATATTTGTTATCATAAATGGCTGAGAAAAAACTAGCAGAATTTGTAACATAGATTATAATCTGGTAGAGCACAAATTATTAGCTAACATGGGATCGAAGCCCGGACAAAAGTAACTAATATTCTAAAGTTATTGAAATGTATATTTCGATTAATTTTTTTAACTTAAATATTTTTCATTGTTACGAGTTAAATATTAAACTCTATTTCAAAAAATATTTCATGAAAATTGAAAAGCTTCAAGAAAAATTTGTTAGAGCGACATCTATTGTGAAAAGAGAACTCTAAATAGCACCTGTCATAGCACGGAGGCGCCATAACATGCTGCTACGTACAAATGTAACACCATACCACTAGATGGCGTTTATTTCAATATTCCTTTTTAATAAAAACAACGTAATAAAAGCTAGTATCGTAATAGCTATTTAACATTATATTATTATCTGTGGTATTTACATATTTAATCTTATTAAATTTATTTATGAGATTAATTTAACAAATAGTCGAGATTTTGATTATGATAATTGTAATTTTTATCAATCATGAAAATAAAGTTTCTATGAATGTTTATAAATTATCTCATCTTTGTCTCTTTACCTGCGGATTTGGTAGATAATCTGTTATAAGCAGGTACATACTATTTTTTAATTATATGAATTCTAGATATATTATCGCCTATCGGAAACAAACACCCAATGCAGCCTTATAAAACTAGGTATGTAATTAATCACAGACTCACAGAAAATTTAAATTTTATTTTATGTTTTATTATTAGGATAGGAATAGAAGAATTACATGTAATAGTTGCATTATAGGTATTATGCATACTATTAGCTGTGACCCGTGGTTTTACCCGCAGTCCACTGCTCCTGTTGGACTCAACGTGATGATATTATAATATAGCCTATAGCATGCCTATAGCCTTCCTCTATAAATAGACTATCTAACACCTAAAGAATTTTTCAAATCAGGTAGTTCCTGATATTAGCGCGTTCAAACAAACAAACAAACTCTTCAGCTTTATAATATTAATACCTAAGTATAGAGATATTTATTGGGTCCATGGTATAGATAATGTTTTAATACATATTAGGATAGGATGTTTTAATACATATTAGGAAGGATTCCGCGTAATAGTAGCATTAAATATACGTACTAGCTTTCCGCCCGCGGCTTCGCCCGCTTTATCTAAAACCTTATAAATTATATACAAAAACCTTCCTTGAGAACCATTCTATCTATTAAAAAAACCGCATCAAAATCCAATGTGTAGTATTAAAGATTTAAGCATACAAAGGGATATAGGGACAGAAAAAGCGACTTTGTTTTATACTACCTACTTATGTAGTGCGATTAACCAACCAAATTGAAAAGTTCTATCTACGTATTTATTCCACTCCGATTTGATTAGTTATGTAAAATAGTTAGTTAATTGGTTCACACGATAGAGTAGTTAAGATTACTATCGCATTCCGATCTAATTAACGCAATTCCGTTTATTGTTTTCCCTCATTTAAATTCATTTATAATTACAAGTTTATACCATTTTACACTGAGAAAAGTGTCTTATTATTTGTCGTTTCCTTAAGTTGGTTCAAAACATTATTCATATGTTTTAGTTCACTAAATATTCCTATCACTACATAATATAAAACAAAGTCGCTTTCTCTGTTCCTATGTCCCTTTGTAGGTATGTTTAAATCTTGAAAACTACGCAACGGATTTTGATGCAGTTTTTTTAATGGATTGAGAGTGATTCAAGAGGAAGGTTTTAGTATATAATTTATTAGGTTTTAGACAAAGCGGGCTTGAAGCGGGCGAAGCCGCGGGCGGAAAGCTAGTATATAATATAAGTCGACATGCTAATATAATATTGTGAAATTCAGCCGCACTTAATTTATTATAAATTGTGTCTGGTGTATAAAATATACATAAATAAATAATTCAGAAGATGCGTGTTTCAGTTTGAGTTTGCTTTGCTTTAAATCTGGTATAAACCGGAAATTAATAACATGTACATAGGTAATATTTTATTTTTAAATTTTAAATACACGTGTCATGTATGTAGTACCTACAGTTAGTTCAATTTTCCCATTCAAAAAAGAAACAAATATTTTAAACACAATACTGAAAATGTTCATTATAAAAAGGGCTCTACCACAATAATTATTGTACTAAAACCTCGAATTAGTCTAATATAATTCATAAAAAATATATAGAAAAATATATACTTTCATGAATATTAAAGCAAATAAATGTTCGTTGTGAGAAAACTTTAACACAAACAAAACTTTTGTAACTAAAACAAATTTCAGCTTCGAATAATTGGGCGCTTGTTACCGCTACCTACGGTTTTCTGTTTAATATTTTAATAACTTTGTTTATTTTACAACAGGTTATTCTATAGGTATTTTGTTTTAAATATCAAATGCTATCAATCTACTTTTAATTGCGTTTTTAACAGTAATTTTGTAGCAGAGATTTATGTTTATTTAAAACTAGCTTTTCACCCGCACAGTCTTAGGAAATTCGGTGAATGAAAAATAAACGCTCCTTTACGATATGAAAATTGATAAAGCAATCAAACAAACAAAGACTTTTTCATTTATTATACTTAGGATCAAATTTAAAGTAGGCATTTCATTAACTTCAAGATATTAACGCAAGCTTTCAGGCTTGAAAAGAGAGGTTTTATGTACTTTTCTTTGTCAGTTTCTCATTAAAATCTTTTTAATTGAATTTTGTTTGTCTTAGCAACATTATGAGATGAGCTTGAGATGAGAATCTTTATTTTATTTTTGGATTTCGAGGGAGTTTTACCTAAGGTGGAAAATATATGAGAAATATAATTATGTAGAGGTGAATTATAATATAAATAATATTTAATATTATTTCACTATAAAAATTAATATGTGGTTAAAAGCTAGAAAAAATTCCACAAAAAGATTAAGTATCAAAAATTATGAGTACCTAACTATATAAGTACTAAGTTGTAAGTACGTTTCTTATTTCAATTCCCTTCCTTGACTTTTGCATTTTTCCTTTATAAAAGATTGCTATTCTCCAATATCTGATATACAGTGGTGGTCACATAATTAAAGACACCCCCTAATTGACCATAAAAGATTTACATTAGGCACTACAATTATCTGAAAAAGTTATTGAATCTAGTATTATTTTTATTTAACCATACAAGACAATGTGTTCTTTAAAATGAAGGACATAAAATAGGTATATTCCTTGTTAGTTTCGACACTTGCTCCCTGTGGGAATGTAACACAAACTTTGTGTACGTACGTGTAGCTGGCCACTTAATTAAAGACAACAAGAAATGCGTTATAATTTTTTAAAAATAAAAAGAAACTGCATTGTGCTTTTCTTCGTTTTGCCGCGTAATTTCATAAATCGTTGACACTCCATAATAATTTTGAGTATTTTTAACCTTTAAAATTAAAATTCTTTCGTTTAATAGTTTTTATATCAATTATTATGGTTAAAAACAAGAGTTGCGACTCGTCCACAAAAAAATTATTTTTAACTTCCATTATAGGTAAATTAAACTGTTCCAAGAATATGGTTATCAATGCTATAGAACATGTCAAGATGTTCCACACGACCGAAAACGTACTCAGAAAAGCAAAGCCAAGTGAAACTACTTGACCGAAAGATTCAAAAATGGTGCTGTTGGCTAAAAAAGATCAATTTAAAGGATCGGAACTGATACAGTTCATGGTGCAGCAGGCTTGAAGGGGGGTCTGCAAGGACAATTAGACGGAGACTGTGTGAGGAAAACTTGCACTGAAGAGTATCTCGGAAAGTACCCCTTTTGAAAAAACAAAATGTGAAGGCAAGATTTGACTTTGCTACAAAATACGAACACTGGACTGAACAAGAATGGAAACATGTGCTGTTTCTGCTTGAAACTAAGATTAATATGATTAATTTTGTTAGAAAAGAATATGTAGGACGCCATCTCAATAAGAAAATGGATCTAAGATACACTAATAAGTAGTCATACATGAGGGTGGAAATATCAAAGTGTGGGGCCTTTTTTTCTGGACTTGGCGTTGGACCTGTCAAAAAGACAGAAAGCAACATGGATAAATTCCAGTACAAGTATATTTTAGAGCAATCCATGCTGCCCTATGCGGAGGAAAATTTACATTTTGTTTGGACTTTTCAACACGATAATGATTCTAAGCACACAGTAAAAGTAGTGAAGTGCTTGTTAAGGAACCAATCTGTAACTGTTTTGGATTGGCCCCCCTACAGTCCGAATTTAAATCTGATCGAAAACTTATGGAATCAAGAAAGAAAGAAGTCGTGGCAAAGCGATCAACAAACGTCGACTAACTTTGCAAAGCATTTTCGAAGAATGGAACCAAATTAGTGATGCAACTTGTACAAAATTAGTTGCTTCAATGCCCAAGAGATGTAAACCGTCACTACTGCCAAAGGACATGCAACCAAATATTGAAAAGTGTAAAAATGTTTTGTAAATACGTCAGACATTTTGTGTTGGAAAAATAATCTCATTAAAACAATAATTTTTTATATTTCTTATAAGCGAGTCTTATGTCTTTAATTATATGGCCAGACCTTTGCTAGGTTAAAACTGCTAGTAGTAAGGATGAACCGATTAAAATCTAACAAACCGACAAGTTCTGTAGATAAAATTTAGTTTAGCATTAGACAACACATACCTGAATATTTTAAAATTATTTAACAAGTTCCAATGCTAGTGTAAAAAAAAATTTTTGAGAGAAGTGTCTTGGGTAGTATAAAATGCTCTTAGTGTCTTTAATTGTGTGACCACCACTGTATAAAAGGTTATTTTCTCACGTGGGTGTGCCTCGCTAGCAACTGTGCTTTCAATATGATTGATTGATGAGACTAAGTAAATTTCATGCCCATTATAATATGTATTAGAATAATATTCATTGTTGGGAACAAAACGCTCATTATATTTAGAAAATTTAATGATTACAATGAACAACTGTTACCTACGTAAAGGTTGAACGATTTATTTAACAATGCAAAGAGACGTGACACCTCTGTCTGCCAATGACACTGCTCTTGTAAATGCAAAGAACTCACGTTTTAAACGTATTTAGAAAATTATTAATTTGTCAAGGTCCAATACGAGTGGACAGCAAACAAAACTATATTTTATTAGATAACCATTTAAATGGGCTAAAGCCCAAAAAAAAACTAAGTTAGAACATTTACCTACGTTGGATGCATTTAGATCTTACAGAATAAGGAAGTTGAAGTTTTATCTAGGAAAAACGAGACCTTTAATAACTGATCGTTCCAATATGTGCCGATATGCAAACTACTATCAAAAAACCCTTATTTTTCCTTCCTCGAACATTAATGCATTAAATGCAGTAAGTAGATACAATCAAAATTCAATACCAACAGTTCTAGAATCTGTCTGCGTTTTTGATACACTTCCAAACAAAAAGATTCTGCGTTCCGGTGCCTACTTCGTTTAATATTCACGTCGCATTTTTGGCGGTAAAATTTTAAGTGTTCCCCGTTCCGTGTGCTGAATTTTTGCATTGTGTTAAACGTACTCTGAATATCTATACGAGACAATGCACACGATTATTGTCGCTTGGTCATCGGAGTCACGAGGCCAGTTTTTCAAATGGTGCACAAATTGCACAATTTTATGTAATCATTCTGTGGAACGGTTGTTGCTATGTTGGTCAATCTAAATATTATAAAGAACTGTCTGTATAGAGTTATATTCGCCAATAATCATAAACTCTATGTACTGATCTAGTATTTGTAAATCTGGCGGTTATGCCCAAAAACCTAAACCATTATATTAATTTAGATGAGTTTTTCATCTAGGAGCGTTAATAGCTGCATGATTTAATATATTATAGTACTATATCAGATAGCTCTATGATTGCAAGTTTCATTAAACAAACATACATACGTACATGAGTCCATGGCGTCAAATTGTTTGTACCTATTAATAACCCAGAATTCCAAACCACAACCCCATTTAATGTACCTACTACCTAACCTAAATTTCTCACTGAATTCCGCATCTCGAAATATTTATTTTGTAAGACCTTTGTATTTGGTTGGATAGTTATTTTTTTTATTACAAAATAGGTACATTATGTTATTAGCGCGGACAAAAAATACCTACCTACTTGCAATCGATGGTGAACTGTAATAAACTCTCATCATAATATACTTACTGTGTAAAAAGAAAGACGTAGATATTGTCTTCCTTGCGAAGTCATACCTACATTTCACCATTTCTTAAATATTCCACTAAAAATATATTTTACCGAAAATAAGCTAAATATATATACGTAGGTACTCGTTCAAACTTCAATAACAAATTCAAAATGCTATTTTCATTTTATTGAAGTCCAATTTTATCGTCAATAGAAGTGTACCTATTGAATATAAAACGTATTGAATTAACTAACCGTAAAGTAATAAAGCAACAATGTTCAATACAAAATACGAGCAAAACAGTCTGTTCCTAAAGTAACAATTTAAACAAAATATCCCTTAAATTGAAGTAATAACCGTAAAATTGGGTAATAAAAGAGGTAGTACCCAGGTAAACATGGCTGAGAAGGCAATTTTATTTATATTCAGCCGATACTCAGGTGGGGGAGACAAGTCTCAAAATATATTTCAATATTTCAGCCTCTCCTTTATAGTCTATAGAAATTCAAGTGGGTGAAATTAAGCCTCTTAAATTATATTACATAGTTATTTACTTAGTTTAGTTAGAAGTTACAGCTCTATAATGAAAGTTTATTTCTAATAAGTAATTTAAATACAAATTTTGTGGCTTTGTAATTTATTCAATACAATTTTCATGAAAACGTACTTGAATCAAGTATTATAGAATATTTTTTGCGCTCATTTGATGTTTCTAAAGTCGAAATGTACGAAAGTAGAACTTTAGGAAAACACTTCCTAAATTGTTTACGCATTCCGGAACGAAACATCAAATCAATCAATGTACGCGCGTTAATTAAATTCATCACTGTCATGTTTCTTTAGCAATTTGTAGCGTAAAAATGTTTCCCGATGTTATAGACAGTTAATAAAAGCATACCTACATAAATATGCTGTAATATACTTAAATTACAGTTATTTACACGGAGTTTTTATACACTAAACGCGACGATGGGAAGCCATCAACATTTTATTCAACGTTATACTTGGGTGTTCCTATTGTCAGCTGGAATAATTTTTATTTGCTATTTTTTGGAAGCTTCATAAATTTCATGACGTGTTTGAAAAACACAAAGGAACACTTTTTCATTAAAAAAATGACCAATTAAAGACAGCTCGTGAATATTAATTATTATTATGTTAGACGGTGTGTGTGTGTTGTGTAGGTACCTGCTACCTACATTCATGTATGAAATATAATATAATAATAATAATTAATATTCACGAGCTGTCTTTAATTGGTAATTTTTTAATGAAAAAGTGTACCTTTGTCTATAATATTATGTTTTTCAAACACATGATATTTATGAAGCTTCTATATATCTTTATAATATATCTTTTTTACGCTATTCTCTTAAGGAAGAAATCTATGTTAGCCACTGTACACAGACTACTAATTATGCTATTAAAGCTAGTCGTAAACTTTATAAATCTAGATTCTAACCAGAAAGGTACGGATAAACAGATCGCGTGGGTCGTTTCTTAAGACGCAGATTGCATGTTTGTGATTACAAGCAATATAACGTAGATCAACAAAGTAGGGCATTAACACAATACATGTAATAGGCACAAATTACGTGTGTACATAGTAGGCACAATAGCGATGGAAATTCCCTGTTTAACTGCGTAAAACCATCGGAAATCAGGAGTCTTTAAATTTATTGATTAATCGATGGTATAATTCGTTTTTGTTTGGTTTTTATTTTATTACACAAATAAGTTTTGATGCCTCCCTATATACAGCTAACACTTATCCTTTGCCTGAGGCGTCGCCTCGTAGAGATCACTCTGAAGTGAACTGTATGAAAATTATTGTTTTCTTTTCCATTTTGTAAAAGAATCTATAATAAAAGTGTTAATTGATGAAATTTTGTGTCTATAATGATTTATCGATATATCGAATATCTATGTGAATATGGAAAAGTTTGAAAACAATCTCTTAAATAAACCTCTCTATGGAATTACGAAGATTGATAAGATCCCATATAGCCCAAAGCGATAAAAGCGAGTGCCGGCTTACTTTCGGATAACATCTTATAAATGACATGAAGGCGATTTCTTACCACACTGCCAAATCACAAACCTCAGTGTAGAATACAAAAACATTAGGAAATGGTGATAGCAAAACTTCAGATTTTGAATCATATTCTTACTCTATTTAGGTATTTTAAATAACTCTATAGAAATAGAAAATTTTATTTGACATCAAAGAAAAGCTGTGTGAATGGAGGGTTCATAAATTAGTTAATTAATAATGTGGCAATTTCTTTTTTCTCTTGTGTATGTGTGTGTGTGTTAAATAAAGTATTTTGTATTGTATTGTATTGTAATTAATGTGAATAATTACTGAATGACTTTCAGAGTTCAAAGAATTTATTAGTATGTCTTTGATGCAAATAAGTATCTAAACCAATTATTCAATCAACATTATTTATACATATAATAATACATAGAAAACAATTGTAACATGTACACGTGTATATAAAATGAGGACGATCGTAGTTATGCTTAGTAGCCTAATTACTTCTTCACAACTGTAAACGCGTAAGAATAAAATAATTGCTCTACATTATTCGATACTAACTTACCGCCCGTGGCTTCGCC
This sequence comes from Colias croceus, assembly GCF_905220415.1. Lineage (NCBI taxonomy): Eukaryota > Metazoa > Arthropoda > Insecta > Lepidoptera > Pieridae > Colias > Colias croceus. The sequence goes on along the minus strand of NC_059551.1, from coordinate 4,411,357 downwards.
CGCTTAGTCTAAAACCTAATAAATTATATACTAAAACCTTCCTCTTGAATCACTCTATCTATTAAAAACCGCATCAAAATAGTAGTTTTAAAGATTTAAGCATACAAAGGGACATAGAGAGTAGAGACATAGGGACAGAGAAAGCGACTTTGTTTTATATTTATATATGTATAGAGGTACTATGTAGTGATGATGAATTTCTATTTGTCGTAATGTTATCATCATGTTACCCTACATTACTTTTAGTGATGAAAATCATGTTTCAAGACCAATACAACTTACACTACAAACTTACGTTAAAGGTTGAAAAAACTTAACCAAAATTATACGAGTTAGTAACTTCTACAGGAGATCAGAGGATTTTTATCGTTATATTATTGTAGTAAAAATTTTCATTGTATCACTTTCATAATATGCCTTGATTTTAAATGCAAATGTAGATGTATAACAAAGCTTTAACGTAGAATAAAAAATAGTACCTACCTTATTTGATTCTGAGTTAGGGGTACTCAGAATCAAATAGGGTACAAAAAATATTCAATACGAAAGTAATATAAATGAAATCTCTGAGAAAGAGCGGATATGAATCCCGCCCACGAACGATTTTATCTTTCCTTCCGCATTTTTATATTCCACAATAGAAATATTTTATTTTTACATTTTAACAATCTTAAAATCGAATTAATGAAATAAATCGTCCGATGCAAAATAGAAACTAGGAAAAAGAGATGATTATAAAGACAATAAGTAAGATTGGTTTAATTCGAACAAAAAATTTACTATACAAACTAAAATTACTATATAAAAACGTGAATTTATTATTTTATAGCCGTCTTGAAACTCTCCAGCAATTGTTATCACGGCCAGATTGATGGAAATGCAATATTTTATTTTATTTATTGTCTTAATCCCCTACTAGCTTCACGCGGCTCTACTCTCCTGATCTTGTCACTAGATAAAGTACCTATACAAAAAAAGTTGCTTTCCGTGTTTTAAGCAGTGCGTGTCTGCGTGTCTGTATGATTAGCTCTGTATCACGGATTTACTGTGGTTCTTTTAAAAAGATGGAGTAGTACTTGAGGAAGGTTTAAGTTTATAATTTGTTAAATTTTATACAAAGCGGGCGCAGCCGAGGGAAGCAAAGTAGTATATTATAATGCCCGTGTGCTTCTCCTTACTATATTTCAACGCCATGTTTAAAATGTTTGCCGATCCCATCAATTATTTCTGCGTGAAATAATCTTCCTGCCTGTCTGCGACTTTTATCCCAAGGTACATGGATAATGGTTATTGTACCTTTGCTGCTAATCCTGATTCCTGATCCGATCAGTCATTAAGCAACTGAGATAAACTGATTCAGAGTAATAAACTAATTCATCCCAGCTATTTTAATTATGATGGAATCCAAAAGCGTTCACGGTTATGAAATGTAGCGTATTTATTACTCCTTCGAGTATACACGAACCGATTTCGCTCAAATTTAGTATGGAGATATGCCTGAAATAACATCCGGGTACCGAACGAAACCACGTGCTGAAATAAGTCATTACTTAACCATGCCATACAGTAATTGACGATATATTATGGACCATAAGATGTTGATGCGTCATACCCCACGTCATGGTATGTTAAAGCAGTAGGTATATTAGATATATATTATGATTTTAAACAAATATACTTTAAGATAAGTTCTACTTAAAATCCACGTGATGTTTACATAATAATTTTAAAGGTTCAATCACTGGAATATAGCTTGCGTTGAACATTAAAATAATATTTGGTAAAGTATACATAATACATTCCACGTATAAAAAAGTGTTATAAATTACGTATTCAAATATTAATATGAACAGTTATAATATGATCATTCATATTAGATATATACAATGATTAATAAAGTTACCTTTTACCCTAATTTTACCCTTTGGCCTTTTCACATTTCAGTGTACACATAAAACATTCAACCACTGATTGTTTAATAAGAATAGATAGAATAAGAATATATAGAAAATACATAGTTCGAATGTACTTAAATTCAATTGTGTTTGATCAATAATTCGTTTGTTTTAGATACTCATCTGAAATTCGACTAACAGTGCATTTACATCAAACGAACATAGAGCAGCTAGCTAAACTAAAACTGCTCTACGCCTGTTTACACTAAAAGAATTTGACATAGGTAACTAGTGGGATTACAACAAACATTCGCTCGTTTAATGTAAATGCACCGTAACATTTATCAAAATGTAAAATTATTCCAACATTTACTTTTAATACTTAGCTCACGGTCACTGGCCATATTTTTGAATGTTTTAAATATTTGTATATTAAACAAGGTTAAGGTCTTTTATTCAGTTATCAAAACATGATTTGGAAATGTTTTAGTAATTCGTATTTGGAATTTATTGGTACCTAATTATTAATTAACTAGGTACTCAAAGTTTGAAACTATTAACGATGATAGCGGTATTAGGTTTTTAATTATTCAATAAATATAGAAAATTTATTCTTCTAGTAGTTCTTAAAAATACTAAATATCTCGGGTATTCGTTAATTTTTTGTTATTATTTTCGTTTTCTGTTTCGTATAAATACTGGTCACTTTTAAAACTTCTTTGTAAATTAAAAAAAATAGAAAATAAATATATGACCCCTATAACACAGGTTTAACCTAGCATAGAGGTCATTGTTTAAACTCTGGTTGTAACAAAATGTATGTACCTGCAAATTAGATCTGTATATTCCATGTGTTTGTGTTTCTGAGTCAAATAAACTTTATTTTATTTTTATTTTTATTGTATAAGTTAAAATAAGTAAATTCTTGGTATTAGTCTGAATTTTAACTTCGATTTCTGAACCATTGAATATTAATTACTTATTGTTATTAAGTTTGGTAGCGTCAAGTACTACTCAATAAGCTCTTAGAACTTTGAAATTCTATAGAAACAGTTAGCTATAAGTTCCTAGGTAACTTTATTTTAGATTGCTATTTGACTAGTTTTCGCCGTGTTTTTGCTCGCATGTTCACAATACTTTAAAGTATTATAACAAATTCCACTAAAAACAGTTTAGTTGTTTTTGAAAACATCAAATCAGAATACAAACATTCGGATTTGTAATGTTATCTAATAAAACTCGGATCTATTGACTTTGTTTAGAATTTCCAATAGAAGCTGTATAAAATATGACACAATATAAATAATTCATACCCCATAGTTATATATATGCTCACAAAGTACGAAGAAAAATAAAGTTCTGAGGGTAAGATCAATGTAGTGTCTCTTGACCCGTAAAATATCTGCTAGCCTGCCTTCTGAAGGGCCCGTCAGCTGCTGTGACATAAATAATATATGAGGGCCCTTCCTAATCTCAGGCTACTGTGTCAGAGTTTTTACAAGGAATTCTCTAATAACGTGTTTTTTGAATTGTAGGTACTTATAGATACGCGAGAACAATTAAAATTTGATTAAGGTAATCAATAATTGGATAGTTTATTTTTTGAGACGTCTTTTCTGTTTAATGTAGGTAATATATTTTTTATAGCTCATTTACATAGAATTCACGTTACAGGGGTAGAGCATTCTTTCGTTGATCTTAGTGCATTTGAAAAGTTTCTGTGCAATTTTCTAATACTGAACAACACTGAATACGAGTTTACACCAAAAGATCACAAAAGAATGTTCTTGCTCTTGCTCTATGTTCATTTGATGTAAATGCACCGTTAGAGATCTGTCATGTCGATTATATAAACAACAAAACACTCGATACCTTTTACATAAAAGTAAATTTTTAGAAAAAACACTGTGTTGGAATCAACGAAGCACTAGGCCGATCAAATCTGACGAGGTTATTGAGTAAGTATTATATATTTTCTTTATTTTATCGTAAATAGATTACAAGTCAATAAATGCAGAGCGTGACTTATTAATGATATCTAATATTTAAGTAAATAAAAACCCTTTATCACATCATTAATTTTATAAAGAGATTATTGTATTGTGTTATTATTGCATCATGATTATTGAAAACTAGCTGCTCCACGCGCTTTCACCCCTGTGGCTCCGCTTCTGTTGCGTTGCCCGTAGCGTGATGATATATAGCCTATAGCCTTCCTCGATAAATGAGCTATATGACCCCGAAAGAATTTTTAGAATCGGACCAGTAGTTTCCGAGATTAGCGCGTTCAAACAAATAAACAATCTCTTCAGCTTTACGGTTTAAGACATTTATTTCTCAAAAAGATTACATAATGAATAACTTACAGAGAAATAATAATAAAATTTATTATAAACATGTTTGCTCGCTTTTGTACGTAGTAAGTAGTTTGTTAAAACAAATAGAATAATATTAGTATAGATAACATAAGTGCTGTAAGTTCCTATTGCAGGAAAGAAAATTGACTCACAATAATTGTACAAAATAATACAACTTACATAATAGATATTCACGATAGGTAACACTTATTATAAAAGGAAGTGTTTAGAGTTTTTACATTGAAATGCAAATTTATTATTGTTTATAAGCATATATTATGCACCTACCTAAATTTTAATAATAAATAAACTCACGTGAGAAGCTATTTTTTTAACTTTGGTACCTACCTATTAGGTACCATAATAGGTAAGTATGATGGCTGTTTTCGCAGCTTGCTGATAATTGATATTATAATTTGTTAAATTTCATTCATTTTAACTATCAGATAAGTTAAACGGAATGAAACTGTGGCGATTATTGTTTTATACATATAGGTAAGTATAATTATTATCAAAAAATGTTTATTATATTTCCGTCACCAATCAGTTACTGAGAGTTTCGGTATTTTTCCTCTAAATTTCCATAAAATATTATAATCCGTGTGTCGTAAGTGTTCTTGTGAAGGCCGCCTCAAATTTTGTGGAAAACGTGAATTCAATCGGCAATAATTTGAACCGAAGGTCAAACTTTGCTATCTTGTGACGAATAATGAATAGATAAATAACATGAATTGCTTGTACAATACCTTTTTAGGAATTACATTAATGGAAAGCAAAGTCGCTTTCTCTGTCCCTATGTCCCTTTGTATGCTTATCTACGCAACGAATTTATTAGGTTTTAGACAAAGCGGGCGAAGCCGCGGGCGGTCAGTTAGTTATTTCATATTTGTGTCACTGTGCTGCGTATCATCATATTATATGTTAATCTTGTCTGTTTAGTCAAAATAAAGAAAAAGGAAAACTACCTGTAACCTATACATAATACAGTACAAACCGGGGACTATTAAGATAATTATTAAGAGCAGTAGGTACGGTAGCAGTACCTACGTACGGTTAGCAACTACAATCAGCGTACTTATGAGAGCACTAGTATTTTACCCCAGCTTTTCTCCGTTTGAAACAAGATTAAAAAATTATATAGCCCCTGAAAAGACGGTACCTAGCTTTCTAATGTTAAAAGATTTTTTTTAAACAATCGAAGAAAGAAAGATTGTATCTTAATTGTAATTATAGTATAGCTTATTTATGTTTGGTATATTATGTACAATAAAGAATAAATAAATAAATAAATAAAGAATCTAATATTTCCTCTTTATGATATTAGGTTATGAATATGGATATATTCCAATCCTATTCCAATTTTTGTAACTTATCCAATTGTATGGTTTAAGAAAACTGTATGCCATGATCACATTACGAACCAAGTTACGCTCAAAATACTTGAATATATTTTTATTGGCTTTCTATGCTGACTGTATTTTTGTTATGCAGACTGCACTGCATTGCAACTGTGCCGTAACAAGCTAACCTGTACCTGATATAGGCAATACCATTTGACCTGGATTTTTAATTTCAGGCGTTGTATTGTATTGTCAACTGCAAAAAATATATACACAATATGTATATCACACATGTAAAGTACCGGAATAATTACCATTAAGATACTAAGCTCTATATTTTAAAAGATAATATTATTGGTAGACAACGTTGATAACATGTAACTGAACTAATGCAAATTAAAACGAAATTCTGTAGTGAGGGTGAACCCATACTTCGTAATGTATGTTTTCCGGTGTTTTCCAATAACAACTAATCAGCCTTTGCCATTATTAAAAAAAAACTAATCAGTCGACACATTCCATAACTTTCCATACTGTTCCATACCAATATGTCACACAATACAAAATATAAGCAGGAAGTACATACATAGACAACGCGTGCAATGAATCGCTCAAGTTGTTAGACCCTTATACAGCCCTTGAATAACCAGACCCTGAAAGACGTCAGGGTTGACATTGAACTGGCGGTCAAACAAACACTATTTACAGTAAGCCTTGGTGTAACGGTTCGCAGTGTGCACTATGGTTTATGGCTACACTTAGTTTCACGTACAGTTTTTGGTTCCTAAATATCGCGTCAATTTTCCTACTTACGCGTACGTTACAATAGCATGAGAACAAGATTTTCCTAAATACATCTTTCAAATATCAAAGGACGTAATTAATAACACTTATTAAAGGGACTTGATTATAAGATAATGGTTTGTGGTTTAATTTATAGCACTTTTTAATTATGGTTTTCTTAAAATAAAACTATTATGAATTTATATTGAAGTTTCTGCTCTTGTTCTTAACTAACGCCCACGCTTTTTCTAAAGTGATTGAAAACGCAGGCAATTCCGCCTCCATTAGATTGATTGAACTATAAAACGTTAAAGTCTCGCTTCTTCAAACACTAATCTATAATATAAAAATGAATCGCAAAATGTGTTGGTAAGCGCATAACTCGAGAACGGCTGAACCGATTTCGTTGTTTTTTTTTAATATTCCTTGAAGTATGAGGGTGGTTCTTATGGAAAGAAAACGTAAACATGTACCACGGGCGAAGCCGGTGCGGACCGCTAGTATCTTATAGAATATTGACGTTTCAGGAAAATGCCAATGTATACACTTACTTATAATATATACAATTTTGTCTTACCACTACTAAAAGTGTATAAATAAAACAAAGTAGCTTTCTCTGTCTCTATGTCCCTTTGTATGCATAAATCTTTAAAATTACACAACGTATATTGATGCGTTTTTTTTATTAGATAGAGTGATTCAAGAAGAAGGTTTAAGTATATAATTGATTAGGTTTTAGACAAAGCGGGCGAAGCCGTGGGCGGTAACCTAGTAAATTAATAATTTAATGAAATTTAAATACAAATATTCAATTGAATTCAAAATGAGATAAAAGTATTAACTTAAGTAAATTAAATTACTTTATCTCGTTATACATTATCACAAATGCACTTAATGCAATAAGCTTAATTGAATGCCAATTCATATCATGTCAATAGAACACTTACAAGTTGCGAATTAGGTATAATAAGTTATTTATTAACATATACACGTGTTTATTCCAAATTTTTATAACTACCCTCAGAAAATTTCGTTTTAAGTCACCGAAAAACATCGTTCACAGTATTTATAGGCAAAATCTGTTATGTTGTAAATTTGATAACGAGGATATTAAGGACAACACTGAATAAGAATTCTTGATGTATTTTATATTAAATACCTTTAAAGAAGTTATCTACCTATTTGCCTTTTATGGTAAAAAGGCAAATTAGCTTAGCATAGGTCCGACATTAAATTATTCGTATATAAAATTGTGTCCTCAATTTAATTTATTCATAGGATACCTAAAATATGAGTGATCAGTGACATCTCACATATTATATAGAGCTTTTCTGACGTAAAATAAATTTAAATATAAAAATATACCTAAATTAAAAATGGCAATTTAATTAAACAAGGTTAGATACGAAAATGTCCTATTTTTTCTTATAATAATTTTGTTTCTGTTTGTTCCAAGTGAAATCGCTCTACACTAAAAAGTAAAGTTATTATAAACCAATATCAGACAAATATTGCAACTAGTTTATAAATAATATTGAATTTTTAACATGCAACATCTGTATCGTATCGATTTCGATCTAGGAAATTGAGGGCACAGGAGGCGGCCCCTCTGAAGGCAGAGACGCCACTTAAACACGTAAAATATATCAATTTCCTTACTATCTATCTAACTACAGAATACTTGTTTCAAGTATAGGTAGTATGCATTTTTTTAGAATGCCACTTGCTTCGTCTACAAGCAAGGTGGTTTGGGATAAAATAATGTATCAAAGTTACTGGAAAAAGATGTAGCATTCTAATGGTAGAGCAATTTTTAAAATCGGTTAAGTGGATATTATGTTAAAATAACATTAATAATTAAGGTACCCTTGTACCTACGCTAAGGGTAAAAACTTTGTTTATCTTTTAGCATAGGTACCTAGTTTTTTCTCTAAAATAAAGCAATTAGCATCGCAGTACATTTAAGGTTTAAATTTGTAGATAACAAAATTGTTATTAGTATTTCATTATCTTACTTGCATTAACTGTGTAACCAAACAACTAAACATCATAAAGAATTATTAAAAGCGAAGATTAGATTTTTATTGATACAGAGAATAAGAAATGAATACCTATCTAATAAAGTATCACACTATATAATATTAACTTTACTAGTAAACGTATTCACATATTAACGCGAATGATTCATCACAATGCAAATGTCTTGTTATCAGTCAATGTACCTAATATAAAATAAATTATACCTACTCCATCTTGTCAGAAATGGGCGTATGTTTATGTAATTATAGAAATCTTAATAACAATGGTTTTAGTATTTGCGCATTTCGCACTGTAATATGAATAATACAAATTGGTCTAATAAACGTTATTTATTCAATATATATTATTCGTTATTTTACTGACTTTTTTATACATCTGTTACACTTATGCATAGTTTTACTACCGCTCTACCTTTGTAAATATATATTTGTATAATGGTAAGTAACAAACAAATACTACAAGCCATACTTGGCCTAGCTTCGCTCAAGTTGGCGGGGTATAAAAATTAGCCTAGCGTTCGGTGGTTCTACCCTGTAGGCTATAACTGATGTAGAGTTCTACCTAACTTAAAGTTTTAAAATAGAAGTTTTTTTTATCGTAACAAACCAACATACAAACACGTATCTCTTTATAATATTCCGAAAAATGACGTATCTTGGACTTTGAACGCGCACGGAAGCATGCGTAGATACCCAACACAGATCACGATTCACAAGTGCAACTGGAGTGTGTCAAGCAAACACATACACGCTAATTAATGTGTGAAACTGTTAATTATCTGACGACTCACATGTAGTACAATATCACGTGCTTTGTGTTTGAGGAACATTTCATCGATAAGGATAATTGCTTAATACGTTTGACGATCGACCGATAAATGATACGACAATATTTGTAAAGACACGGTATTTGGATGATGACTGTAGTGAAAATACCGTTTCTTTAAAAACGTGTAGGTTGATAAGAAAATCAAACACCAAACTTCCAAATTAAAAATATGTATTTCGTAAAACTATAATATCAAAAAGTAATACAAATGTCTATTTTGCACGCTGATGCATTTGGCTGATTATTGCTTCTTTACGCGTACGTACATACTTACACCAAATACCTAAAGTTTCTTTACAGAATACGAGGGACGTTTTTAAAACATGATTTTGTTAATTTGTTTGTAATTTGTAAGCTCCAAACCTATTGAACCTATTATATGTATTAACTATTAAGTGATTTTTTTATTATTAGATATCTATTCATTTACTCGACAAAGCCGTGGCGGTGAGTAAAAGCATATAACTATAGACAAATATACTTTAAAAAAGTATGTTTTTATCCGGTCGGTCGTGAATAAACGTAACCCAATATCATTAATTCAGAGAAATAGATTAACCAGAATTAATCAATATATTTGAATTTTATCTTTCACTATAATTAATAATAATTACTTACAATTATCTTATTTGGTTACCTTTATCAGTAATTTTTAATAATCAAATGTAGCAAACGAGATACCCAGTTATGTGATATCTTAATTAATTTAATGTGATGATATAAAATAGTGATAAGAATGTGTTTGTGTAATAGTTCACACTATTCACAATAATATGTACGTATGTACTACGTAGTTACCAAAGACGTGTTTATTATGCAGGCCGTTAAAACAAAATGAGAATGGAAATAAACAAATAATACTTAATAGCGGCACTTTATGGATACGTGTAATATCATTAAATAAAGATTTATCTAAATGTTTGAATCACTCATAGTTAATAATTCGAATAACTAAATATAAATTTACATGTGTACTCTATTTAAAAAAGTAGGTTTCTTCAGGTCAGGAATTATTGTCAAAGTTTATAATCATAGAAAAGCCAACAATATCACATTCAGTACAGTGAAAGCCAAAATTAATAATCACGCTTCACGCGTGTTTATTTATTCAGTTGTTTTAAAATATAATTGAATCACGCATTAATTTTCATCAATCATATTCGTTAATAACATCAATCCATACTAATATTATAAATGCGAAAGTAACTCTGTCTGTCTGTCTGTTACTCAATCACGCCTAAACTACTGAACCAATTTTCATGAAATTTGGTATGGAAATATTTTGATACCCAAGAAAGGACATAGGCTACTTTTCATTCCGGGAAAATGACGCAATCCCGGAATCCCACGGGAACGGGAACTATGCGTGTTTTTCTTTGACTGCGCGGGCGAAGCCGCGGGCGGAAACCTAGTAACCAATACCTAAATGTAGCAAATTTGACACTAATTGATCATTTATTTTATACAAAATATTACAACTAAATATGTACAACGAAGATATTAAAACTGAAGGTTTCGTAATAAAGTCTTACTTTATTTATTCAAATTCATTAAAATATTTTATCTTATCTATCGTCTAAAATTCGCTGTAGGTAAAGACATGAAAAAAGTACTATAAAAAAGACTGCATTGTTTATTGGAAATTTTTAATAACTCTACTTTTCTCTCTCTTTTTTTCGATTTTATAACTTAGAGACTTAAACATAAAATTATTGCAACGATGCATAACCATTGCTTGTTGCATAATTTTTGATTTGATACATAATGCACTGCTCAAAGTCTCAGTAATTTTTAATGGTATACACGCAACAAAAACATTCGTGAATTGAATAATAATTACACAAACGATCGTTCTAGAACAAAATTGAGATACAGTCGAAACTCCAAATTAACTTCCGTATCGCGTACAATTTTAAAAGAGGAAAATAATTGACAAAAATAGTACCTAGTAAGTATCAAAAATATTTGACAAAAATACGACATTTAAAAATAATTTTCTATAGTTAAATATAGAATAATAATTACACAAACGATCGTTCCAGAATAGAATTGAGATAGGTACAGTCTAAATGCCGAATTAACTTCCGTATCGCGTACCATTTTAAAAGAGGAAAATAATTGACAAAAATAGGAGTGTCAAAATATATTTGACAAAAAATACGATATTTAAAAATAATTTTCTATAAATAGGTGTTATACAAAAAGTAAAAACCAAGGAGACGACCTTACCTTATGTTTGAATTATTAATATATTATTGCATTGAAAATTACTCGTACAGTATTATAATTAACATTGTCATACTTGTCCAATACTAATTGAGTATGCTTTATCACGTGACATCATCTATTACATCAACAATTACTTTGTATGCACAATCTTCTTATATATAAAAATGAATCCCAAAATGTGTTGGTAAGCGCATAACTCGAGATCTTTTTTTATAATATTCCTTGTAGTTCGAGGATGGTTCTTATGTAGAGAAAACGTGAATATGTACCACGGGCGAAGCCGGGGCGGACGGCTACTTTATCAATATTTTTATTACGGTAACTAAAATTGAAAAAGTTTTATATTTAAGAAATAATTTCTTACATAAAATGTTAATAGCATTTATGTTTTGGATGTGAGTTTCTTAATTTTAAGGAAAACATGGAGATATACCTAGTATTATATTAAACTAGGCACAAATACAACGTTATTTAGTAACAATTCTTCAATTTCAATTCATGAGCAAGGTAATTTTTTAGGATAAAATTTACAGAAGCGTATTTTTAATTTCTTTAACAAAATCTGAATCCCCTTCAAAGGGTCCGAACTTTACAAAATTTAAATGGAACCAACGGGAGGTTACTAGCTCATTACATTGAAAAAATCGATTCACCCAATAGAGTTCTATGGTAACGAATTCTTCCTTTTTTGAAGTTGGTTGAAAACAATGCAAACGACAATGCACTTAACATTACCGGTCGTGCAAATATTTGGCTAGCTGGTTTGACTTCTACTAGATGTGACGTCAACGCCCAACGGTTTAAAATTAATTAGTGTAATGTGCTGAATTATTTTGTATAATGTAAGACTCTCAATCTCCAAATCGGAATATAAATGTTATTTTATAGCATCTTATTCAAAACAGAAGTTACAGATTGTGGGAATGTCAATCCGACGATGTTACTCAACGGTTGTGAAATGGGACGCAAAACTTAAACATAAACTCAAACTATGACTCAAACATCCATTCCAGCTTTCACTAACACCTTTCCAGAATTGTTGCTATTTACATTAGAGGATCATTTGATAATTAAAATCGTAGGTACTAGTTATCGTCATGAGTCATGTGTTATACTTAGTGTGTAATACATGATTATATGTACAATTCTAAAATTTTACACAAATAAAATTACTACGCATCTGCTATTACCATAAAACGTTTTGCTACCTTTTTCAAATGCAGTAATTTAAGGCAAAACGATTGTTAAAACGAAATTAGGTATACTGAATACGGCAGGATACTACAAAGCTGCTGAAATAAGTGATGTAGGGTTAGGTATTGCACTTAGGTATCGATTTTTAGGGTTTGTCTAGACCGTTATGTTTATACATATATCTCTACAACATCTAACCCGAATCGTACTAGTCATAAATATTTCAACTTTATATGCAACATTGAAGATACTTTATACTCTAAATAAATAGTCTTCTGATAATTTAATTAAGCTTATAAGCAACTAGAATAATACAATTGGGGGACAAAGTTACTCGCGTCCGTGGGATTTACCACCTATTCCTAGGCCCACCCCACACGTGTCCCCTGGGTGGTGCAAAATGAGTAACAACGCCGAATGTCGGGCGGCAGAAAATAACCTGACCAACATGGCCTAAAAAGCCCTGCCAGTGTGGATAGGAAATGACCCGCACTACCCGCTACCTCGTGGTCATGTTTCGCGAGATCGGAGATCTTGGCTTTACCGCCTGGACCGAGAGGAAGAAAACCTCATTAAAAATTCCCCAAATCCTAAGGTGGGTTACGTGCTGATAGGATGCATGGCTGATGGGTAGATCAGTCTCTAGCGCCAACTTCAATGGATCTGGCTCACTTTGAAGTATTGTGCCTTCACATGGGAATAGGCGTTACCCCATATGTGACCTGTATTATCGACCTCACTCGTGGGACTCAAAATGAACCAATTACCCCCAGAAAAAAAAATAAAGATAACCCAACAAATTCTCCAAACTGGTATTTTCAATAGACCAAGATCACATTCTCTCTCAGAAGTAAGCCGTGCTAATGTTACAGCAACTTGCGACCATCAGAATCAAATGCGTCAAAACAAAGAACACACTACTTGGACCAGTGTCCAAGGTAAGAAACGGCAACGCGATAGCCCTATAAATGATAGAGCCCTAAAGCAGACTAAACTAAATACGTACTGGCTAAGTGAACCTGTGCCTACATCAAACTCTTTTGCTGAACTTGATAGTTTACCATCTGATTTACCACAAGAAAAACAACCAGAGAAACAACCGCGACCGCCACCGCTCTTCGTGGATAAAGTGGACAATATACGACCGTTAACAAAATTACTTAATGAAAAAGTTCCAGGATTATTTGAATTGAAAGTCATCCGAAATAACGTTGTAAAAATTCAACCCCACTCCAGCGAAGCGTTTAAAATAGTAACAAAAGAATTGGACACTAAAAATACTGAATATTATACTTACAAGCCGAAACAAGAACGAAATTTTAAGGTAATATTGAAACATATGCACCCATCAACTGACACTGAAGATATTAGAGAAGCGCTTGCTGCATTAGATCACACAGCTACTAACATATGGAACATAAAACAAACGGGGACTAAAAAGGCTTTAGATATGTTTGTTATTGAACTACAACCAAAGACAAATAATAAGGAAATATACAATATAAAAGGACTTCTAAACTGTCGCATCAAATTTGAACCTCCTAGGCCAAAGCGAAGTATACCCCAATGCTCAAACTGCCAGGACTATGGGCATACTAAAAAGTACTGTCGCAGAAAACCTAGATGCATCAAATGCGCTGGATACCACACTTCCGCTGAGTGTTCGCGCAAGGAAAGGTCCGAGGAAGTTAAATGTGTTTTATGTTATGGTAACCATCCAGCTAATTATAAAGGTTGTTCAATCTATAAAGAACTCCAAAAGCAAAAATATCCACCACTTAGAAATAAAACTTATGCAACTAATAGTATTACCAACTTACAACGAGATCATCATAAATTACCTGAAACAGAATCTACCAACCGAACCAAAACTTACGCTGAAGTAACTAATAATAACCGAACATCAAAACCAACAAAACATAATAAAGAAAACGACAAAGATCCAACTAATTCAGAACACATATATGAACCAACTGTCAACTCAGGTGACTTTAAGCAAATTATGAACATGTTCAGAGAAATGATGCAGCAAATGACCACCATGACGACTCTGCTCATGAACCTCATGTCCAAACTGCATTTACATTCAGACCCTTAAAAATTGCCTTGTGGAACGCCAATGGGCTATCAAACCATGCTCTCGAAGTAAAAATGTTTATGAACACTCATAATATAGATATTATGCTGATATCTGAGACGCACTTTACCGCTAAGAGCTTTTTTACAGTGCCAAAATACAAATTGTATAATACAAACCATCCTGATGGTAAAGCTCACGCAGGTTCAGCTATATTAATCAAAGATAATATTAAACACCATACTACAAATTTCTTCTCTAGCAATGAAATCCAAGCTACAAATATTATAATACAGTCCTCAAATGGTCCGCTATTGATATCAGCCCTCTACATGCCCCCGCGGCACAACCTCAAAAGCGAAAATTACACCTCGTTTTTCAACTCCCTGGGCCAGAAATTTGTAGCGGGAGGTGATTACAATGCGAAGCATACCGACTGGGGATCAAGAATTATTACTCCTAAGGGCCGCGAACTTGCAAAGACAATCCATCGTCTTAACCTCAAAGTCTCGTCTACCGGAGAACCGACATACTGGCCGAGTGACGTTAAAAAGAAGCCTGATCTAGTAGATTTCTTTGTCACCAAAGGCCTAACGATGTCATCACTACGCTGTATGTCTAGTTTCGACTTATCTTCTGACCACACTGCAATTTTAGCTGAACTATATAACGAGCCCTTACAAGTTAACACGCCGTGCAAACTTCATAGTAGAAAAACTAATTGGAATGAATTTGCACAACAAATAAAAGAAACAATGACCACTAATATCCCACTTAAATCCGATGATGACATAACTAATGCTGTGGAAATATTTAATAAGTGTGTTCAATTAGCAGCCTGGAAATCTTCTCCCGATATATCAAAGCAATCAGATTGTGTACCTACCTATCCACAAATAATTACAGATCTCGTACAAAAAAAGAGACAAGCTAGGAAAAAATGGCAAGAATCTAAATATCCCGAACACAAAAGGTTGTACAACAAGCTGGTTAAAAAATTAAAAAATACACTTGAAAAAATAAGAAATGAACATCTGGAAAATTTTATGCGTGACCTGGACGCTACTCCTGCAACGGATTATTCGCTTTGGAAAGTCACGAAAAATATTAAAAGACCGATTACTTTCCAACCACCCCTACGCAAACAAGATGGAAATTGGGCGAGAAGTAACTCTGACAAGGCAAAATTATTCGCAGAACACCTATCCGTAACATTTACTCCAAATACAGACTTAGGTTCAACAAAAATAGACGAAGTTAGGGATACTCTGTCTCTTATACATCAGCTTTCTCCACCGATCGAATGCTTTACAAAAAGAGAGGTGCAACAGGTCGTACATAAACTAGATTTAAACAAAGCTCCAGGCTATGATCTTATAACGGCAAAAACGCTCAGAGAACTACCAGATGTCGGTATTACATTCCTAACACAAATATTCAATGCTATACTGCGTCGTGAGTTCATTCCTGAACAATGGAAAACAGCCGAAGTAATACTTATTCTCAAACCTGGAAAGGAGCCGGATAAAGTAACATCGTATCGCCCCATAAGCCTGCTGCCCATACCATCTAAAGTTTTTGAAACTCTTCTAATGAAAAGACTCCTACCTGAAATAAATAAATTACAAGTAATACCCTCACATCAGTTCGGATTTCGTGTGGCGCACGGAACAATTGAACAAGTTCACCGGCTCGTTGAAAAGATTAATACCGCATTTGAGAAGAAATTATACTGCTCGGCAGCCTTCCTCGACATCTCACAAGCATTCGACCGGGTATGGCATGAAGGTCTGATGTATAAAATACTTAAAATACTTCCATCCAGATTTTATTTATTGTTAAAATCATACCTAACTCAACGTCACTTCTACGTAAAGGTGGGAGACGAAAGATCCGATATACACGACATCAAAGCGGGTGTTCCACAGGGAAGCGTAATGGGTCCCATGTTATACCTTATATACACATATGACCTACCTGTAACTACGAATGTACTTGTGGGAACTTTCGCAGACGATACTGCACTGTTGGCTACTCACGAAAACCCTGTAATTGCGTCCAATATTCTGCAACGGAATCTAAATGAGATGTCACAGTGGCTACGAGATTGGCGCATCAAGGCTAACGAGGTCAAATCGGCTCATATGACCTTTACTCTTAGACACAACTCTTGCCCTCCTGTTAAATTAAACAATATACAAATACCCCAATGCGAAGTAGTGCGATACTTGGGTGTACACATGGATAGAAAACTTACTTGGAAAACACACATTTTTAATAAAAGGAAATCTCTTGGGCTACAACTTAGGAAGATGTACTGGCTACTGTCGCGCAAGTCCGTCCTGTCGCTGGATAACAAGCTACTCCTTTACAAATGCATACTGAAGCCTATGTGGACGTATGGAATTGAGCTATGGGGCACGGCATCAAACTCCAATTTGGAAATCCTGCAACGGTTCCAATCAAAAATGCTGCGGATGATAACAGATGCCCCGTGGTATGTCACAAATAACCAACTACATCGTGACCTGAATATACCCCTAGTGAAACAGGAGATCTCCGCAAGGCTGAAAAGCTACGCAAAACGTTTAAAAAACCATCCAAACGCACTTGCCTGTAATCTGATGGATACGGAAATCCGACATTTTAAAAGAATTAAAAAAAAGGCCCCTCAAGACCTCATAATATGAGGTCTTAGCATAATATAATGGATTGGTCATTGGACTAATACCATTCAAGTCATTTATTTTACCTTCATAACCTCTAGCTAAATGCCTATTTTCAGGCAGATTGCAAGAAAAACCAGATATTAAAAAAAAAAAAAAAAAAACATTACCGGTCGTGCAAATATTTGGCTAGCTGGTTTGACTTCTACTAGATGTGACGTCAACGCCCAACGGTTTAAAATTAATTAGTGTAATGTGCTGAATTATTTTGTATAATGTAAGACTCTCAATCTCCAAATCGGAATATAAATGTTATTTTATAGCATCTTATTCAAAACAGAAGTTACAGATTGTGGGAATGTCAATCCGACGATGTTACTCAACGGTTGTGAAATGGGACGCAAAACTTAAACATAAACTCAAACTATGACTCAAACATCCATTCCAGCTTTCACTAACACCTTTCCAGAATTGTTGCTATTTACATTAGAGGATCATTTGATAATTAAAATCGTAGGTACTAGTTATCGTCATGAGTCATGTGTTATACTTAGTGTGTAATACATGATTATATGTACAATTCTAAAATTTTACACAAATAAAATTACTACGCATCTGCTATTACCATAAAACGTTTTGCTACCTTTTTCAAATGCAGTAATTTAAGGCAAAACGATTGTTAAAACGAAATTAGGTATACTGAATACGGCAGGATACTACAAAGCTGCTGAAATAAGTGATGTAGGGTTAGGTATTGCACTTAGGTATCGATTTTTAGGGTTTGTCTAGACCGTTATGTTTATACATATATCTCTACAACATCTAACCCGAATCGTACTAGTCATAAATATTTCAACTTTATATGCAACATTGAAGATACTTTATACTCTAAATAAATAGTCTTCTGATAATTTAATTAAGCTTATAAGCAACTAGAATAATACAATTTAACAAGTCCCTGATATAAATTCCTATATAATTGAATTTCGTTGCGACTCCTCGCTTGATTTTAATTAAATCTCCCTACAACCGTGGTGTATGTAGATGCTGTATGGAATATATTATCATATTACGTTTTAATCCCTAATGCATTGATGTTAAAGTAGTTAGCAACCTAGTCCACACATTAATATGTAATTACAGCATTTTATTATTTGTTTGATAAAATGTTTGTTATGTTAGTAGTTTGGTACTTGGGAATCTAAAAAATCAAACAATACCAAACAGAATAAAAATCAACTTTGTTATGAGTCGATTATTAAGATTTTTATATAATGTATTTTGTAAAATTAAATTGTAAAACTGACATTATTAAAAAGAGCAACTATGGAGTTTCTTGCCGATTCTTCTCCGTAGATACTGCTTTCCGAATCGGTGGTAAATGTTAAAATATGTAATGACGTTTCAAAAGTGCTTCCAAAAGAAGTCTAATTGAATAAATAAATGTTTGAGTTTGAGTTTGAGTTTGAGTTTATTATCTAGGTACAGATGTTATGTATCGCGCTCTATCGCTTCTATTACTATGCTGAATGGAAATTATTTAAGCATGTGCTAATTACGCATAAAATAATATAGGTAATTAAATAATCTAACGTAAAAATATATTTGAATAAATTCTTCACCTATATAGTTATACGCATTACGCATATCTAATAGGAATACTATATGAAAGTGTAATCTAAGATGTTATTTATAATATAAATATATGTATCTTTTTTCAGTACCTTGTCTTCTGGTGACAATTTCAATTAGGTAGGTACATATTAATGTAAACAAGAAGGTAGGTACTACTTCATTTTATAATTTCATAGCCTAGCTATTGCGCATGACTTCTTAATTAGAACCAGTAAAATAGCCAAACATGTCGCAATACTTCCTTGTTAATAAAGAATAATTTAGTATGTCTTTTTATTTTAACAAAAAATAAAAACATTGATTCCGGTATTGAAGCCATCTTAATCAAAAATGTATTTTGTCGCAATACGAACGTCTGCTTTCTTGTAAAAAATCTAGTTCTTGGAATAAAAAGCCATATATATTTCCATAAAATAACAATTTTGTCGAAACGTAATATTATTATATCGGTTTTAATGTTCGAACAGAGTAATTTAAAAAAGTCGTAAATCTGTAAAACATACGTTCCGTGTGACCTATTGTAATTTAGTGTGAAATAAGTTATACAATTTATTGAGCTATTAATGTTTATAAAATACAATACGAATTCTTATCCACTGATCATATTATTTTATCTTTGAATAAGATCTACGATTAAATTGGAGGGGAAGACCTGTGTTGATAATGTGTTATCTTATTTTGTTTGTGATGCTAAGACACAAGCAATAAAGAGGCTCTCTTTACGAAGATTTTAGGCTTAATTTTACTATCATTACATTAGATTAGAACTCGAAACATCGAGTCATTTAAGGCTCTCTTAATCTACGTAACTCGATTCGCATCAAATTGAGTACTAGCTAACTAAATTACGATTCTGCAGGATCTTCTAAGGCAATCAGACTAACAAAGTTATAGCCGTCCGGATGGTTCGTCTTCACGCATAATAAACGGGTATCCCAAGGTCACGTAAGTTTACTGAAACCGGATTGGTACAATGACCGATATTTGTTATAAACAACTTACAAGTCGTAAGCAACAATTTTATGTTTATGTTGACGTTACGACCATAAAAGTCTTCAATATGTACATTGTAGAAACACATTATATCTCAATCTATAGAACAGATTCTGTTATAAATTATGATGTATTTCAGTATGAAATTGTTATTTGTTACTAACTATTAAAATTTAAAGCATGCCTTCACTGCTTGGCGATCCACCTATATGGCATTATGTTCTTACTTGCCTTCGACATAGAAATTGTTTTATCAGAAATCATCAAAAAGGTATTGATTAAAGTGAAGAAGCATAGCCTTTAATAAGAAAGGTAAAAGTAATCGAGAGAGGATCGAAAGTAGTCTAATCAGCTAAGTGATAAGAAGCAATAGGTATTAGGTATCGATATCTATAATCTACATTATTACGTATATTCAACAGGTCTAAACTCTTAATACTGAAGTCGTATTATGAATGACTAGCTTTCCGCCCGCAGCTTCGCCCGCGTTTTCAAAGAAAAACCCGCATAGTTCCCGTTCCCGTGGGATTTCCGGATAAAAATTATTCTATGTGTTAATCCAAGTTACCTTCTATATGTTTGCTTAATTTCATTGTAATCGGTTTAGTAGTATTTGCGTGAAAGAGTAATAAACATACATACACATACAACATCCTCACAAACTATCACATTTAGGTGTAATATATTAGTAGGATCGTATTTTCCGTAGCCATAAATTAAAAAATATATCTCAAGTACAAAAGTCACTTAATTTATATAATACTAGCTTTCCACCCGCGGCAACGCCCGCGCAGTCAAAGGAAAACCCGCATAATTCCCGTTTCCGAGGGATTTCCGGGATAAAACCTATCCTATGTCCTTTCTCGGGTATCAAAATATCTCTATACCAAATTTCATGCAAATTTGTTCAGTAGTTAAGGCGTGATTGCGTAACAGACAGACAGACAGACAGAGTTACTTTCGCATTTATAATATTAGTATGGATGTATGATTTAGAATTTCATTTATAAAATTGAAGTTAATTAATCAAACTTCTGTTTCCCACTTTAAAGTTAGTCCTAAAAAGAGAAACGAAACAATTTAAACATTGATTAAAAAAGTTTATAGGTACCTGATTGTTTTTATTTAGTTTATATCACAGTTAATATAATGTAATTTAGAATACTTTTCCTACCTTTGTTTAGACATGTGTTCTCTTATCTATATCAATTAATTTACTCTAGATAAATATGAATAGATAAACCTTCGCACAAAGGCTAGTGTCAGTCGCAGCTTGACTTCTTATGTATTTGAATGAAGTAAATATAAACAATAATATTCCCTCTTGTATTTTCAAGGTAAGATATTATCTGTGTAGTTTTTATATAGCATTAGGTACTTTTAAGAATAAAACACAAAAAATATCTTTAAAAAGATCTTTTTTATTTTCAGAAATATTTACGATAGAAATTGTCACGTACAATATTCTCATTGTAACTTTTTCATAAGTTGTTAATAATATGACTTATTTGAATGTTAATTTCAATCAAGTCACTTCCTTTAAAAGCGATTAACAAGTGATAACTGCGTTAAAAACAACCGACTTCAAACTTGCACTTGCAACATTTACAGACACAAATACAGACAAAAATGCTCATAAAATAAAAACTAGGTACTGGGCCTATCCGAATAAAATTTTTATGGGACCAATTATTCGATACCATCCGACATCGAACAAAAAAAGAATCACGTAAATCAGTTCAGAAACCTCGGAGTAATCGGTGTACATACATTAAAAAAAACATACCAGCCGAATTGATAACCTCCTCCTTTTTTTTTTGAAGTCGGTTAAAAATCGTATACGCGCAGTTAACAGACATGTTCAATAGAACTAACTATATAAGAAAAATAAAATAAATAAACTTATTACCTACATTATTTGTAGTATATCAATATAACTACCACCTATCGACTATAAAGTTTTCAGTGATTATTAAAAAAAAAACAGGAAAAGTAATGTATGAATCATCTGTTATCTCATATCTCACGTCTGAAGTTATCTGCTGTGAACAATTAGGAAAAACCTTATAATACATATTAGTATCTTTGCAAGTATTATTTGCGCTTGTTATCCATATAGTATTCCATAAGTAAGGAAAATTTCTTAAAGTCTGGAAAATTTTTCTCCGTAGGGAAAATTTCGATAAGTAGTAGTAAGTTTCCTCTGTAAGGAAATTTCTATAAGCAAGGAAAATTTCTATAAGTCAGGGAAATTTCTCTTTTTTTGGAAAAACTTCCATAAGTCGGGAAAATTTCCATAAGTCATGAAAATTTCTACACGTCAGGAATATTTCTATATGCCAGGAATATTTCTATAAGCCAGGAAAATTTCTATACGTCAGGAAAATTTCTGTGAGGAAAATTTATATACGCCAGAAAAATTTCTATGTCAGGAAAATTTATATACGTTAGGAAAAACTCTATACGTCAGGAAAATTTCTACACGCCAGGAAAATTTCTATACGCCAGGAAAATTTCTATACGCCAGGAAAATTTCTATAAGCCAGGAAAATTTTTATGCGTCAGGAAAATTTTATAAGCCAGGAAAATTTCTATAAGTCGGGAAAATTTTCATAAGTCATGAAAATTTCTATACATCAGGAAAATTTCTATACGCCAGGAAAATTCCTATGTCAGAAAAATTTATATACGCCATGAAAATTTCTATACGTCAGGATAATTTCTATACATAAGCCAGGAAAATTTTTATACGTCAGGAAAATTTCTATAAGCCAGAAAATTTTCTATGCTTGAAGAAAATTTCTCTCTGTCGGGAAAATTTCTATAATTGAGGAAAATTTCCATAACTCGGGAAAATTTCCATAAGGTGAGATAATTTCCATAAGGTGCGAAAATTTCTATAAGACAAGAAAATTTCTATAAGTCGGGAAAAATTATATAGTCATTATGCATCAAATAATAATTATTTCATTTCATTTACATACTTTTATTACTCTAAGTATTAGCTTAATGACTCTATTTATTTATAACTGTAAGGATATGGGTGTGGACAGGGTGTAAAACGAGTTATTAAGGTGTGGCTTACAAACGATCCCTTAACTGTCAGAAGTTCTTGAAAAATTGTATTCCACAAAGCATGACGTAGTAATAGTACCTACCTTTTGAATAGCATACACACTACTTGGATATTTTGCGATGACATACCTACGATGTAATACCAAGAAGCTTACACTGACATAGGTATCTTTCATAGTGTACGAATTTCATTCATAATTTATTTTTCTTTTAAAAAGAAGCCTGATTTTTAAAACTTATTCAGATTAGCGGCAATTCTACTTTGTCAAGTTAATAAAAACCGGTCCAGCCTTTCTTGAGTTAAAGATGACGTAACTAGTTAGATTTTATTATAATGGAGCTTATCGAAATCAGAAACGTATTTTAAATGATTATGTTTCGACAAAACTGTGAACCATTTGAGAAGACGTTAAAATTCTTTATAAATTGGATTTTATTTGGTACATTGAATAAACGATCTAAAATTCTATAGGACTTATTCTCTTTACATCATTCCACGTCGTAATCTTTTTACTTTGGTTCGTAATTCGGCATTGAACTTATTTAATAAGAGTACTCTTTTGCTCTAAAGTTGTTTGGCTTGAGGATGAAAGAATAAACTAGTTTAAACATTGATTAATAAAGTTTATGAGGAGCTTTAAGGTAAGAAAATCTTCTGATAAAGTTTTTCTTTACATGTGTATACCTACTGACTGGAAATGGGTTATTCCCGACTTATTGAAGGCCAACATAAAAATGGCTGTAGGTATATAACATAAAAATTTCGTTCCAATCATTTAGATATTGGTAAAAATTCTTGGCCATAAAATAAATATAATACAGTATCTCATAGTGTTATAAAGGTCCTACAAAAAGTTGCGATGATCAGATTTCAAACGAACTTCACAAGAGGGATCAAATGCCACTTCGACATAAATTATATTAATACCTTGTTTCATATTTCGTTTTTTATTTGGCGTTTATATAATGGTCTAAGATCCGAATATAAGTCGAAATGCAACGGCGTGATAATAGAACCAATTTTATAATTAATTTAGTATATTAAAAAATGTATTAAAAATGGTAAAGTAACTGGTACCGACATACCTGTTTATACCTGCCAACCTAGCCGTTTGTCCCGGTAAATATTAGAAAACGACTATGACTGCACATTCTGTAAGTTTCTTACTTTAAGTCTATTATCATTTTTTATTATGTTGATACTGCAATTAATTAAAAAAATTTTTTTTAATTCATTAAAAATGTCCTGTCCAGGATTTTCCCAGTCAACCCATTTTTAATACATTTTTTAATACACTAAATTTATTATAAAATTGGTCTCATTCTATTATCACGCCGTTGCATTTCGACTTATATTCGGATCTTAGACCATAATATGTTAAACCAACAGGTGTTGATTCATTTCTTATAACATTAGCTAAAGCCTAAAACTTTTGTACGATAAAATCATCCATCACATCATCAGACATCCAGGCTTCCAAATATCTTCATTCTTCATATAAAATTCATTCAATTAGGACCGCTATTTTCTGGGAATTTTCTAAATAACATAATCAAAAATTCATCATATTATACCTACCTACATGTGCACAATTTTCTTTGATGCTATGAATCCAGCATGTTGCATTTTAAATCCTCTAGGTATGTCTTCCTAGAGAAATGAATTACACAACATGAAACTTTTAATCAATTCCTCAGCCGTATATATCTATACTTATATCATAAATCTGAAAAGTTTGTTTGTTTGTTTGAACGCGCTAATCTCAGGAACTATTTGAATTCTAATCTAATCTTTTGGATCTTTGGAGCCGATTTATAGAGGAAGGCTATAGGTATAGGCTATATATCGCGACCAACAGGAGTGGAGCAATGCGGGTGAAACCGCGGAGCACAGCTAGTTGTTTATATATGTACATTATATTTATTGTGTTTGTACGGCTGTACCCATGAGCGGAACGTCATACCCGTACTTGCTTTGCCCATACGCAGAAGACTGAAGTCACTGGCATTAACGGAATACTGTACTAGTTTATTTGTTTGTACGAGCAAAGAGTATATTTTATCTCTTTTTCAATACTACTTTACTTGAACGAGAAATAACATAGAGTATATTACTATATTTGGATGCAACTATTGCTAGTAACATATCTGTATTAGACTCTTATCTTTACTTTTTACAATAACAGACTTGTTTTCATTTTATTTTTATTTGTGATGAATTCAAAAATTGTAAAAACTATTAATTAGGTAAAATTTAATGGTAGGTACATAATATTGAGGAACTTAAGATTCCATGGAAATCTTGGAAAAATTACCTCGACTTGCTGCCGGGATTACTCTCTGTTTTATTGCATTAAAAGTCATAATATGATTATTATTTTTTAATTTCCAATCACGATTTCATAACATCAATTAAATAAGTGACAGCAAAATTAAACACTTCAACATTTAGAAATATCGTTAAAGATTTATTTATAAAATAAAAACGTATTTTAAAGTTAAATATTTTGTTTTTATCATTGTTTAATTGATCAAAATTTAAATTTTTGACTTCACCTTGATGCAGTATTAAACAGAAACAAGTATAAATTTATAAAGCATTTGAATGCTATAAAACCAAAAATATCAATTTCAACAGAAACAAGTAATTATTAAAGCAGTTTATTTAAAGATACAATACTTTCGGAAATAAAATTTCAACATACATAGAGCAATTACATAAAATTTTAATAAAATAAATATTAAAACACGCTCAAATATAATACCTTATATAGAAATAATAAATCCCACCAAAAACATAAATGTAAAATTTGGAGCCGAGTTCAATCGTTGACTTAATTTGCCAAAAAAAGAAATGAGATCTAAATGTGTGCCAAGTTCTGCAGACAGTCCAGAAATTTATTTACAAAGATGTATTAAGTTCTTAGGTTGACTGAAAACTCAATTGTTTTATTTTCCCTTAGAGAACAATGTTTATTCCAAAATATAACTTTTTTAATTTGAATAATATAATTATTTTCACAAAGCAAACAACTAATGACCTATTGAACCCCATAATTTGATGAGGCTAGTTTTACATACTGTTTATATTTTGTGTGGTTCTAAAAACTAGCCTCATCAAATTATGGGGTTCAATAGGTCATTAGTTGTTTGCTTTGTGAAAATAATAATTTAATACAATTATTATCAAATTAAAAAAGTTATATTTTGGAATAAACATTGTTCTCTAAGGGAAAATAAAACAATTGAGTTTTCAGTCAACCTAAGAACTTAATACATCTTTGTAAATAAATTTCTGGACTGTCTGCAGAACTTGGCACACATTTAGATCTCATTTCTTTTTTTGGCAAATTAAGTCAACGATTGAACTCGGCTCCAAATTTTACATTTATGTTTTTGGTGGGATATCATTACTTTTTGTACAGAAAATTACTCTGCAAATTTGATTTACTTTATGAATATAATACTTTTTATATACGACTTTTGTTTTATTTTTTGTTGCGGTTTCTCTGTATGGTTTGTTTAGTATTATTTTCTATATTTTCTTATATGTTATGAATGTCAGCACACATTGCCCCGTCATTATCTGCAATTTTTTAAACTCGTTTTATGTTTAAAAGATTACATGATTTTCTAAACATCCAGCGTGAATTTGTACACACACTATTACCAAGATGCAAAGATCGTTGTAGAAGAATCGTCGCCTTACTCCATGACGTTACGATATTGCCATGACGCGATCTTGAAATTTTACTCTAAACGCGCCTAAAGATGTTTCACTCATATTGATATTACGCAAATTAAATCATTTCGACCTATGACGAAGCCTTCTTCCATTACACCATTTATGGTAATTATTTTTGCATGCTTGTATTGGCTGAACATGTTTGTGCTTTATTAATATAATTGTATCACCATTGAATACCATGTTTAAAGCAAAATAAAGATTTTATTTATTTATTTATTTATTTACACTGAAATTAAAACTAAACTAAACACTCATAAATAAAGAATAAATAAATGTGAATATGTAAAATTATATATTATTTTTAACTGTATGAGCAATATTTTTATTACAATTTTCTTTTATTTTACGTTTAATAACAGTTTTGAATAAAGAAATCATGCAATCGAAGTAATCCGCCCTAGCGATACTAGCGCGAGTGAGTGTGATGTCAGAGGCGCTTCGAATCTACAGATGTTTCGTCCTAAAATATGTAAACTTCAATAATCTATATCTCAGTCATTTATTGACGGATTTCAAAAATTTTTTCGGCCACTGATTAGTTTTGATCTATTTTTTAAGACAAGTAAGGTGAATATACTATTTTCTATTTTTTTAAACTTGTCCATTTTTCCATACAAACAAAATGAATGTCATTGAAAAAAAAATTAAATACAAATAAATTCAGTATTTTCTGATTTTTTCCTTTGTACACTCACTATTACCTAGTTGATTACAAAATTTGAACTTTCTAGGTCATCTGGAAGTGGGTTAGGTTTTGTATATATCTATAAGTCAGTCAGTCTTAAAAATTGCGATTTTTGGATATTAATATCTACGCAACTGTTTAATCTGTATTTATGAAATTTAAGGTTGTTTATCTTGAGGTCCTCTTGGTATGTACCAAATTTGGTTTATTTAACTTAAATAGTTTTCGAGTTATAAGGGGGTGAAAAGTGGCTTGAAATGGTTCGTGTAAATATACACTTAATACACACGGCTGCTGCTCGCCAGTTCTCTTCGCTTGAACTCGGCTTGACACGCTGCCGCGTGTCTAGAATCTAGATACACCTGAGTTATAAAGAAAATTTACTAAGTATCATACTTTAAGACTAGTGATAATCTTATAGGCATAGGAAGCTGACAATATTGTATTTATCGTCAGTTTTATCACATAATTTATCGGTTTGTATATTATTATTACGAATTTTATGATGACAAATGTTATCATAGTTCAAATGCATAATATTATTATGAATGATGTATTTGCAAGTGATTTGGAACCACTACGTAGTTTGTTTGTTTTATGAATAATCTGTGATATATAATACATAATAAAATCTATGGTAGATAAACATATAATAGAATAATAAGATTTTAGTATGTTTATAAAAAAATGAAATATGGAGATTGGAGATAGATAGAAAAAAAAAAAACGATTTTTGTAACTAAATCTATTTTTTTTTCTTATTACTTTGTAACTAGGCAGTAACTTTTTATTTCGTGTTATTAACATCCTTGATTCTTAACGTTCCTAATTTAAAACAAGTTGCATAATATCAAAATGTAAAAACGAGTTACAACTGAACAACTGAATTAACGTTTTTGAAAAATAAATATGCAAAAAAAGCCATTCAAAAGAGAAAACCATGAATATATTAAAATAAAATAATTTGATATTATAACATGATGAGTTTCATATTTTATGTATCGTTGCTGATATAATACGCAAGTAAAAAAAGTGTACCTAAAACCAACACAATATTCGATATTCGAAAATGGCACACAAACGCACACACGCACGCACAATCTATAAAAAATTATGTAACTATTCTGTGGTACTATCCTGAGCGAAAAAGAGATAAATAAATAAAATTATGGCAAATTAACACTCCCGGAGAGCTTTTAACATATCTGCACCTATTTACTTATAATATTTTAATCATTGGGTATACTCCAGTCTCCGTAGATATCGATGGTTAATTTTCAAAACATGTTATGATTCAGTAGTGCTTCTAGAAATATTATTTTTGAATGAATAAATGTTTGAGTTTTGAGTTTAGTAAGTGCGGGAAGATTGACCACACTTGAAAGTTGAGCAACAAAGTTGAGTAATCCGAAAATACTCAACCAATAGTTGCATAACAGACTGCAGCGACCGGGATCCGTCTAATCTTCTCACACGTGGAGTTTGTCACGTGGAAATAAATCAAAGCTCTTCGTGTAGATTACATAATGAATAATGATGTAGAGAAATGATGAATGAAGTTCAATTTTATGAGGTAGATGGCTTGAATTTTCTCGATATTGCTGCGTATTATGTAGGTTTATCTATACTTAATATTATACAGCTGAAGAGTTTGTTTCTTTATTTGTTTGAATGCGCTAATCTCGGGAACTACTGGTCCGATTTTAAAAATTCCTTCGGTGTTAGATAGCCCATTTATCGAGGAAGGTTATAAGCTATATATCATCACGCTACGACCAAAAAGAGTGGGGCCATGGGGGTGAAACAGCTCGGAGCAGCTAGTATATCATATTTGTTATTGTTTTAATTTATTTTAAAATTAATAAATGACCTTTTGTATAATGACCAGTGCTTGATATATATCTAGCTATTATTAAAATATAGTTAAATAAATTAATTTAAGTTATCAAAGAGGTTGACTTTTGAGTGATTTACTAGGTTGAATCCTTGTTTTATAATAAGATTATGAAATTAAAGCTGAAGCCTGAATTGTATTTGAATTTGATATGGATCTTATCGCGTCTGAGATGTTGAAGATTTCGTGTATTCATTAGCAATAAAGAATATAAAAAGACTTCAAGGTGAAATAACCTTAAAAAGCAATAGGCACATCCTGCGAAATGAAATCTATGTGAATAATACAAAAAATAAAATATTTTTCTTAATTTCTGACAAATGATTAATACTTTGTTTATGTATAACATATCTAACTAAATCCAGTTTTGTTTTATCTTCGCAAAACATTAACTTTAATTTGGAATAAATCATAGGACTGGACGCATAAATCAGTATTTTACAAAAAGTATTGTAAAAAACATAAATTTCAAACACTATGGCAACATCTCGACCCGAATATTCGTAGTTTATCGGACTTTGAACATAATGTTGACAAATAAAAACTAGCCGAATAGAGTTCATTCCGCTACAAAGTACAAGGTTACCAATACAATATATTTATCTGTGTTCTTCACAAAATAACGCAATGAAATAAGTTTAGTCATCGTAATGTCGTTTATCTCGAAAGGTCGAAAGAGGCCATTTACCCAATGAAGTAGTTGACTTAGTACCATAATATCTCGATTTCATTTTTATCTTCAAGTAACTGCCACTGAGAATACCGTATTTATTGATTTGTCAAATTTTAAACCTCACACTTTAGCGTTATTGTAAAGCCTGATTCCCACGACATGTTTGCTTCACAAACCCAACCGCGCCACACCATACCACATGCCATGGGAATCGGCGCGCTTGTGCTTGTTTGCCGATGTTTGCCGATGCTTGTGCGCACACATGCCGTGGGAACGCGGCGACAAGCGCTTGTCGTCTGCCAATGCTTGTGAAGCAAACATGCCGTGGGAATCAGGCTTAAAACTTACGTAAAATTATGGGAGATAAATTGTACAACATGCTTTATCAAGAACATCTAATGCCATAATTTTTACGTATTTGTGTTATATTTTGACATAATTTGTGTTTATTCATGTCATTACACGTGACTACTCAGGACAAGAATGACAGAAAAAAAGCAACAAAAACATACCCAATGAATAATTTAAAACTTGATAATGTGTAGGTATACAATTCAATAGTGGACTATGGATATGGAAAGAAATTAATTCATTCATTAAATTGAAGTAAAATATAAGTTGAGAATGACATTTTATATTTAAAATTTTCTGCACTTCACTAGGCTCTACCTACTTCATTGCAGATTCAGATTCAGATTCAGACCTTGAACACAGTCAAATCCATTTTGTATTGTTCTCACAAACATTGTACTTGCAACAAAGGATAACCAAATATATAGTTTGTTTTATATACGATTCATATCTATTGTAATTCCTATAGGTATTAACATAAACCATAAATATGTATTAGAGACGAACAGACGATAATCTGCGTTTTTTTGAACGGTGACACAACACGTATCACGTATGGTGACTTGCGACATGGTGATTGAATATTATTATTCTGTTTATTCATGGTTTATTCTTTGTAGTAAAGTTGGGAAAGACATAAATTCATTAATCTACGTTTAACTTTTATACTTCCGAAAAATCGTAAGTTACTAAGAGTATTAATGTTTTAATATTGGGTACGGTATATTTTATACCATGAATTATGTCTTCATAGAAAATACTTATTATGAAGGAAAACTTTTCAAAGAATTTGAATAGAAATAAGAAAATCCCCGACCGTTTTATACAGCTAATCTTGCATACAAACATTCGGCCTTCCATACCTGAAAATACGTGAAAATATTGGACATACAAAACAAAATGAAAGTGTGTCAAGTACAGGTAACGAAAGCACGACGTAAACAATTTAATATTGGTCGCACTTTATGGCGGCAATAAGGGTGCTATTAGAAGTGTCTTATGCAACAAAACGAGTTTTATTATCAGCGCAAGTCACTCGTTTACGAGGTATTCGGGGATTTAAGGAGAGGCTCATATACTGTTTAATGAGAGATCGCTTTTAGCGAAATGGTTTGTTTTGTTTCAAGACTGCGTTTACCCTACTTACAGGTTTAAGCCCGGTTTTGAAATTGAAAAAATATTTCATTGCAAATATACATGTTATGACGTATATTCGCGTAGTGTTATCTTATTCTTTCTGAGCATGTTCTCGCCATAAACTTCTCAAACACGTTGTTTTGTAATTTAAAATAATCACGACAGCCATCAAACTGCCTTCCGTATTATGTAGATTGTACCATATTTCATACAAAGCTGTATATTGTATAAGCATATATTTACATGATTTATTTTCAATATTTATATTGAATTTATGTTTGTATAACATCTTATAATGTAAGAAACTTATTATACAAATAATATAAATGTGAAAGTATCAAGATTGTTACGCTTTCACCGCTAAACAAACGAACGTCATAAGAAGAGACTAGTTCTGTATTTTGTACCTACCTTTTCAATATTATGTAAGATTTTTTAAATATTATGTAAATATAGGTACTTATTATATCTGTATCTTATATCTGAAATAATATAAACATTCGATTTCAGAAGTCCAGAACAAATATGTAACACGAAATAGAGCAATTGAAAGTCATTAAGCTCAGTAGAGTCACAGGTAGAGTACAGTAAAATCTTAAATCTATTTTCAATAGGGCTATGATTCTTTTCAGAATTGGAGACTTTTGTATAAAATATTTTTTTGAGTAGGTATACATATATTTCAAATGATTACCTATTCTTATTGTATGATAAATAAACATATTGTATGTACTTGTATTGACTTACAATATTGCAGGAAAAGTTTTCTTTGTAGTACCTATTAATATTTTTCCATTAAGATATTAAAAGATATTAAAATATGTATATAATTGCTTATAAAATTTTATATGACTCTGAATGGCTTCATTGAACCTCGTATAATATGATATTTTTATTAACCCATAAAATACCCTATAATACATAGCATAGGGACATACATAAAATCTCATAAGTTTGTTTATGGCAATTTAAAAGTACAAGAATAACATTTAGAAATAAAACAAAATCGGTACCTAAAGTTTAAGCTACACAGAATCAATAATCGATTCCACAGGGTTTACCTCCGCGATATGCGATAAGAATATTTAAGAAGTTGAAATAGCAATTTATTTTTATCCTATCAAAAGTTCCTACTAAAACTATTTTTACTTCATGATATATTTAGTTAGTAAATTTCAAGGGAATGTATACAAAACTTACATTGTGTATTGTGTGCTTGTATTAAACAAATGAACTCATATTAAACGCATAAGGTTCATTGTAGGGAAATTATTCAAACGGGTCAACTGTCACAGATTGCATCATATTTTCGATGAAGAAAAAATATGCCAACGTAAAACTCTGTTGAATAGCGGCACTATTTTTCAGATTTATGTAGTTTGTCATAAATAATTTTTCTATGAAAATTAATGTGTCAAAATCTTTTAACTCATGAGCATTTTAACAGAACAGCTGATGTTTGTGTAAACATCTTTAAATATTGCATTATATCTTGACAATAAATTACAATTATAGTTTCAGAACAATCTCTTCCATGAAACCTATATTAATACCAATAAATTATGCTGTTTCCTTGATTTATATAATATGTTATGAGGTATAACTATAAACCGATTTGGTTTTACGATTCAGTGATCTTATCTCATGTGGTTCGATGATAAATTTTTACTCGTACTTACGTGTATGCGGGCTTATCAGCGAAATTACTTAACCGATAAAATTCGTACATAAATGACATCAGTGTAATGAATTGATATGTAGTGATTATGTGATTTAGTGTTATCATTTATTTAGAAAACCAATAAAACATATTATGAGAAAATGCAAATCATTCCAACTAATACTTCAATTAAAATGTCTTAATGTACTTAGTTGTCTTTATCGTATTTTTATGTATTTGTGTCATGTGTTTAAAGTTTCTAATATCAATTCGATGCAAATAAAGTCGCTGTATAGAAATTTACGGAGAATTATTACTTACATAAACTTAAAAAATATAGCTGTCTTGCTATGTTCATGGTACCTACCTAGAATATAAAAATTCACCAAAGCTCACAGTCAATTCAGTGTTGATCTTCTACACTTTAGTTTTTCCTGATAAATATGTCCGCTAGAAGGAATTGAATAATTTTCTCATTTATTGTTAGAACGCCATTTTTACGAATACCGTATAAATGTCGCGACCCAAAAATAAACCTTAGAGGAATTGATATTTATGTCCTGGTACCTACTCTGTTTTATTTAAAATATAGGTATTATGTTACTTCACTGTTACTGTGTGCTTTGATTTCTAGATATGTATTGTATATTGGAATTATTCATGAGTAAATTTGAGTAAAATATTATAATATTTAAGTTTTAAAAAGCATGAAATTGTCGGTTCAAGTAATTGAGTAGGTATTTTTTATCGCTTTTTAAACCTATTGTATCTTCAAAGATTTCAGTTGTACTGCTGAATAAGTATATATATGCACTTATATTGTACAAATATTTTTTTTTAGTTACCTAGTACCTACCGACCTACGTAAATGTTAAATGAATAAACTTCTGTACCTATTTAAAAAAGTGTCATTTACTTACTTTTAAACATGTATTTGTTATCTATTTCAAATTATTGATAAATTAAATTGTAATTTGTATCAGTTTAATAAATAGTAGGTATCTAGTTGCTTATGTTAGTCTCCTATTTAACTACACATCTACACATCATAGCTAAAATTGTTGCCAAATGTTACTACAGCACATCCACAGCATTTATTTGGCTAAAATCAACAAACTACACTAGCATTTGTAATAGCAAGGTTTCTTTATCTTCGAACTACGTTTTACCGTTTGCAGATTGAAGATAATGAACCGGTATTTTCTCTTTTATTCAAGTTTGTATTTTTCGTTGAAATCAAATATCAATTAAAAGATAAAAAATTTAATGCTCTATATGAAATAGAGTCGTAGTCGTCGTTCACTTTTCGAATTTAAATTCAAATCACGACATATAAAAGAAACTTTATATTTGTATGTGTCCCAAATATTTTACACATTTCGCGATAACTAATCCCACCGGTACACAAAATTTAGTCAGTTTGTAGGTTGAAAGCGTAATTAACGCAACAGTCGTTTTCCGTCCAATTCTAAACGAACAAGATTATATTATGTATTTATGTAGGTAGGTACTTAAATTTTAAATTTATTATTAGATATATACATAAGAATTTGCTGTTATTTACGATGATGCATCGTAAAAACACGAATCTCCGGGTTTTATTCTTATTATACCAAATCTTCCCTACCAATCAATCATCAAAAATAACTCTACATTAAAAAAACACTTAAGAACACATATTTTAGTAGACGAAACATTTAGTTTGAATAATTTAAGGTGTTATCCCATTAGCCAGTTCCTTATTTTACGTTGAAATAATGAATTGCTTCGATAATACATTTGCTCTATATATTTTGATTTGATTTGCATAGGTATACATATTAATATTTTCTTCATTACAGTGTGACACTATTTAGGCATATAAATCTTTCTAACGTATTAAAATATACTATACATTTGATGATCGCTCTAGATACATTCATTAAAATAGTATTTAATTAGGAAGTAGAGTTGCAACATCTGTGAATGTATTTCTTTGAATGATGATCTACACATAAAATGTAATTAATTAAAAATTAGGTGTTTTCTCTTCATAAATTATCCTCCTCTACATCGCTTATTAGATTGCAAGTAAAATGTTCGCTAATTGGTAGTTTTTAACAAAGAAATAATGTGGAAATAATGACAACGTTTGTACAAAATATCATCGTTGCCAAGCAGAATCTACTAAAATAACTTTATTGATACCATAGTTACTACATTGTCACTTTGTTTCCGAAACCGTGCAATATATTCACATGGGATCAAAACGTTCGCGAATCGATCGGTGATTCTGTCAAATGTGATAACACCCTTATACAACGACGCCAACAAAAATGATTCATTCACTTGTTGGCACCAAATATATTTGCGGATAACATGAAATGTAATGTGTTTTGTAATGTATATGCTCTGATAATTGCTTACGAAACGTGTCAACGTAATTTACT
Source organism: Colias croceus (assembly GCF_905220415.1). Taxonomy (NCBI): domain Eukaryota; kingdom Metazoa; phylum Arthropoda; class Insecta; order Lepidoptera; family Pieridae; genus Colias; species Colias croceus. The sequence continues at coordinate 4,375,668 of NC_059551.1, read as the reverse complement.
ATAAAAATGTAGTCGCAGTTTTTTCGTAACTTTATCTCTACATACATATATCTCCACCTAGTCCTAAGTGGATCAAGATAGTTATTATTGCATACTAATTATCAAATCCTAGAACAAATTTTACGCACTTCTAACTATCCTTGGATTTTATCAAAAAAGAGTATACACATAAATTAAAAACTTCAAATCATTAACTTAAAAACACAATTCTCGTATCGTTAAATTGAATCATCAGCGTTTTCCTTCAATGTTGTTACTGACAAAAACTCCAAAAAACCTCTCGCCTAACAATAGGTGACAAAAAATAAACAGATGACAGGAACACTGTGATAGAGTGCGTACATAAAACAATGACTTTAATTACGAGCGAATTAACACGGAATCGGATATATATTTACCTCAGGAATGTAATTAGTCACTGCACTCACTGCACCAAGTTCACGGGTAAAAACTCACACAAAACCATAACCAAACAACGAAAACTTTGTAAACACTGCTCACACACACGCGGTCGAAACTGATATTTGCTATGCGAACAACTTGTTAACAACAAGGCCCTTTACAATTTGTTTAGTATATGCCAAACCGATTCTTATAAGAATTAATTTTATTTATGTATTCAGTAACTAAATACGATTAGGGGTACGTTGAACGATAAAGCGTCGACACACAGCGCACTCTACTTTGTTACTGACCGAGAACGAGCCGAGAGTCGAGACGCGCTTCGCGAAGTGAATTGTGGTTCACAAACGCTCTAAGCGTGTTCTGCGCCATAAACATTCTCTCTGACGCGATCGCGGGCCAGTATCGGTGTTAAAGAATACATATTTACTAAGTAAACAATCATTAATTATTCTCATGCAAATAATATAATGTTTATAAGTAATTAATAAAAAAAAAATTTTTCTTTTATCGACTCTACATTTTTCATTTAGATTTTACGAAAGTAAGATTTTTGCTCTACCTATCATTATTCTCTACCATAATCTTGATAATGCTTGCAGCTTGAAGCAATCATTCTTTAAAAATGAGCGTGTGTTTGAGCACACGTGTCAGAAGTGAAACTTCTTTCGCAAGATTCAAAGATACCAAAATCGTCGTTTTACTCCATGTCGTGATGGTATTACCATGACGTGACCTTGAAGTTTTAACACGCCTAAAGAAGTTTCACTTCAAAAATGTAGAGTTTGTACATAAGAGCTCATAGAGACCACTTTGAACAACTTTAATAAATTTTGATGTAATAAAACGATTGTTTAACCTATAAATATTCTGAAACTTATCAGACCGACCGGTATTTTGGCGTTTTCAGACTCCGCTAGCGCACAACTAGTTACCTATTTAGTAAAATATCGATCCTTTTGGGACAGTTTTATTATTCTGTTTCTAGTATATAAATAGGTAGTTAGGTATATCATGATACTTCCGTACTTAGTTATAAGAAGTTTAAAAAAAGTAGGTTAATCAATAAAATTAAAGCTAATAATTTTTTTGCGACAACGATAAGTTCGATAATCTCTATCTAGTATCTACCATTGCCTATTCATTCCGTGATCAAAGTCTGACAATTTACTCTTACTACCTAGAGGTCCTAAATAGAAAACGACAATTAAATGATTTTATATCAAAGTAAAAGGAAATAGGACTCTTTTTACTTAGACAATAAATAAGTCTGCTTCCAGATATTTCATTAATAACTTGTACTAACTCTCTACTCGTAGAAACCAGCATATCCTAGAACCAAATATTTCAAAGACAAAAATGTCATACATACAAAAGTATAATAATATATACAAACTCATGTATGTAGGCGTGAAGAAGGCTTTTAGAGAACTTTTAGAAGCAAGTAATAGGAATATAAGGGAATACGTCAATGTTTCTACATAGCTGTCTTTTCTTTGGGAAAATATGCGATGGAAAACAAAATATTTTGTTGTCGTAGCTACAATAATATATAATACTAGCTTTCCGCCCGCGGCTTCGTCCGCGTTTTCAGAGAAAACCCCGCATAGTTCCCTTTCCCGTGGGATTTCCGGGATAAAACCTATCCTCTCTCTCAAGTTGGATCGAACTGCACATGGTGTGCGAATTTTATCATAATCGGTTTAGTGGTTTAGGAGTCCATTGAGGACAAACATTGTGACACGAGATTTATCTAGACACGCGGCAGCGTGTCAAGCCGGGTTCAAGCGAAGAGAACTGGCGAGCAGCAGCCGTGTGTATATTTACACGAACCATTTCGAGCCACTTTTCACCCCCTTATAACTCGAAAACTATTTAAGTTATATAAACCAAATTTGGTACATATCAAGAGGACCTCAAGATAAACAAGAACCTTAAATTTCATAAATACAGATTAAACAGTTGCGTAGATATTAATATCCAAAAATCGCAATTTTTAAGACTGACTGACTTATAGACATATACAAAACCTAACCCACTTCCAGATGACCTAGAAAGTTCAAATTTTGTAATCAACTAGGTAATAGTGAGTATACAAAGGAAAAAATCAGAAAATACTGAATTTATTTGTATTTAATTTTTTTTTCAATGACATAAATTTTGTTTGTATGGAAAAATGGAAAAGTTTAAAAAAATAGAAAATAGTATATTCACCTTACTAGTCTTAAAAAATAGATCAAAACTAATCAGTGGCCGAAAAAAAAATTGAAATCCATCAATAAATGACTGAGATATAGATTATTGAAGTTTACATATTTTAGGACGAAACATCTGTAGATTCGAAGCGCCTCTGACATCATACTCACTCGCGCTAGTATCGCTAGGGCGGATTACTTCGATTGCATGATTTCTTTATTCAAAACTGTTATTAAACGTAAAATAAAAGAAAATTGTAATAAAAATATTGCCTTTATTGCTCATACAGTTAAAAATAATATATAATTTTACATATTCACATTTATTTATTCTTTATTTATGAGTGTTTAACTAGTTTAGTTTTAATTTCAGTGTAAATAAATAAATAAATAAATAAAATCTTTATTTGGCTTTAAACATGGTATTCAATGGTGATACAATTATATTAATAAAGCACAAACATGTTTAGCCAATACAAGCATGCAAAAATAATTACCATAAATGGTGTAAGTAATGGAAGAAGGCTTCGTCGAAGGTCGAAATGATTTAATTTGCGTAATAATAATATGAGTGAAACATCTTTAGGCGCGTTTAGAGTAAAATTTCAAGATTGCGTCATGGCAATACCGTAACGTCATGGAGTAAGGCGACGATTCTTCTACAACGATCTTTGCATCTTGGTAATAGTGTGTGTAGTTGTGTACAAATTCACGCTGGATGTTTAGAAAATCATGTAATCTTTTAAACAGAAAACGAGTTTAAAAAATTGCAGATAATGACGGGGCAATGTGCGCTGACATTCATAACATACAAGAAAATATAGAGAATAATAATAAACAAACCATACAGAGAAACCGCAAGAAAAAAAAATCGTATATAAAAAGTATTATATTTATAAAGTAAATCAAATTTGCAGAGTAATTTTCTGTACAAAAAGTAATGATATCCCACCAAAAACATAAATGTAAAAATTGGAGCCGAGTTCAATCGTTGACTTAATTTGCCAAAAAAAGAAATGAGATCTAAATGTGTGCCAAGTTCTGCAGACAGCCCAGAAATTTATTTACAAAGATGTATTAAGTTCTTAGGTTGACTGAAAACTCAATTGTTTTATTTTCCCTTAGAGAACAATGTTTTTTCTAAAATATAACTTTTTTAATTTGAATAATATAATTATTTTCACAAAGAAAACAACTAATGACCTATTGAACCCCATAATTTAATGAGGCTAGTTTTACATACTGTTTATATTTTGTGAGGTTCTAAAAACTAGCCTCATCAAATTATTTATTATATATTATTTTTTTTATATATATTTTCTGAATTAAAAAGTGCTTTCTGCCGCCCACTATCATGCCGCCTGGAGTCGCCCGAAATTATACCATTTGCCCCGATACAAGAAGTCAAAAATTGATTATAGCGCCATCTAGAATTTATATCTGAAATCATAATAAAATGGCACAAATTAAATATTTCTCAAGTGTATTGATAGATGGCGGTAAAACATAACTTCGTTCCTAATATTTTCTAAAAGGATCGCAATATACTTATGAAATTATTGTAAGATAACTATTACATACGTAGTATATTATTATTAGTCTGTGCTATTACTATAATATTTTTTATTATTTTGGAATTAAAATACTAATATTTATATAGGTATGTATATTGTATATAATTACAATATTTCTGATGGCAATAATTTAACTTGCTTAACTGTCAGTTGTCACTCAAATTTGAAATAACGAACGCGGAATGGCTGATTAAAACTTGTTTGTTGTTGTTTGCGTGGTTGTTTGGTTTCATGGGTTTCATGGTTTGCCGTTTGTCCTTGTGTGTTTTTTATGATTATTGTTTGATACTTATTAATGTGCTTGAATAGTTTAATTATCTGAATTCTTTGTAAATTGTGTGGACTAAATGTAGACTAATTCTTTGCATATTTCAAGTTACTAGTTACTGTTACGGAATATCCACAATCATGATTAACACCCCGCGTTGGACTGGAGGAACAGACGAGGAATATGAAACTCAGCATTTTGGTTTCGGAGCCCAACGTTTCAAGATCGCTGTGCGGCAGATGGTAGAACAAAAAATACAAAATGGGGTGAAATATATGGAATCGTCCATTCAAGACTCGTTGGGTTTGAACGATACGGATAGAAAAACTCTTACTCGTTCGTGTGATAAACTTATACGTTTGTATTGTGAAAGGGCAGGGTCTTCTCTCGAAGTTATTGATGAAGAAATCGAGCGTTTACTGAAAATACCACAGAATGTCCTGTTACCAGAGGACGAAGTTCGACTAAATCAAGTTTCTGAAGAGGAGTATGAAAGTCTTAAAGATGAAATCAGCAACTTAAGAAAACGAGTACACCGTGCTGCCTTAATGGAAGCCGTGTTATCTGCTGAAGATGAGGAATTGTCGTCGGTTGAAAAAGTTTGTGAGATTGCGACAAAGAATATGGAAGTACTGGATGTACTTAAGAAGAAATTAGAAAATCCTAATACTGTTAAATCAGTGCATAATGAGCTCCAGTTCCTTTGCTCGAGGGTACCATTTATGCAGAAACCTCATAAAGAAGATCTTTTTGAAGATTAATTGAGTGAGGTAATATAAATTTTTATTAAAGTACTTTTGAACAAAGTAGCCTAGGTACATCAATATAATACTATAAAATCACTCATATCTTAATTGAATGTATTTATTTCAGGCCTGAAACTACTCATCATTATATTAGCAGACTAACTTGAGCATGTTATGAAGTAATTGGATCCCAATATCTAATATGAAGTATGTTGTACTGTACAAATATTAAGTAATATTATATATTATTTTAAGGAAATAAAAAAAACAACAATAACATGTATTATTTTATTGTAAAAACACATCTTACATTATCTAACTGTTGAGAACAACAACATTTATTAATACATAAATCTTTATAACATTGACTGGTCGTCAATCACTTAACAAGAAAATATAATATCTAGAACAAATAGACTTTTATATAAATTAAAATAGTATCTAAAATGTTTATATAACTTGGCACAACAACAATCTGCAGACATTTATTATTTTAAATAAAATATGCATACTTTACTCATCTACAAACATTGTCTATCCTATTTTATCTTGACAATTACAGTTTATTTTATTATTACACTTATTAGCTTCACCTGTATGTTTGTAACCGACTTCTTTGGGCGCGATTTTGACCCACTTTAAACGGCCAGATTTCGTTCAAACTTTGTAGATTTATTGAGGACCGATGCCAATACACTAATTTGATAAAATTTTCTATTTTTTAGTTCGGTTTATAGAATAAAAAGCGTGTTTTTTAGTTTTTTTAAACTATTATTACTTATTATATTTTTTTTTTTTTTTATATTAAACTTAAATTGAAGTAATAATGAAACTTTTAGCCTTTTCTTCAAACTTTTCCTACATGGATGGTGTTGTTGAATTTTTGTACATAGTTTTCTTTTCTTGAAGTGTATAGAAATTGGTTAGTATACTAGAGACTATAGTATTATTTTATTTTGTTTGACTTCTTTGTAATTATCACAACTTAATTAGCGGCAAACTAAAATATGAAGTTCTCAATAGAAATAAGAGCACTTGAGAAATCCTTATAATTGGTTAAAAATTAAAATTAACTTTGTCACCAAAATTAAAAAAAAATGTTTATCATATTTTTGTTTGTTTTATCTCAAATATTACATAATTTAAGTTAATTGATTTTCAACTCCAAACAATATTAACTATGGTGACCTCATTTTTTTGCATGTAAGCTATAAAATTGTTATAAAATTAAATATTAATGATATATGTAGTTAGATTGATATTTTTTATGGTATTGGATCTTATAATTTTTAAATTCTTTAGTATTATAGTAAGGTCCATTCTATTTTCTTCTGATTAATTTTTTCATTGTTTAGACTTTTTTTACTTTATTGTCATATAGTTAACTAACTACCTATAAATATATTTTTTATATTTTATATGTATCAAATTCAAATAAACTGTAATTGTCAATATTGTAGAATCTATTACTATCTAGTTCTAGCTATATCACATTTATGACTTAGATTAGGTACTTTGAAAAAGTAACATTCACAAAAATAATGAGTTTCACTGCACCTAAATTTACACTTTACAGACATCTAAACAACAACATAATAGGTATTATAGAAGCTTAATATCTTATACCTACTTGAAATGGAATGGACTAAATTCTAGAAATATTTTAAAGGATTTAAATTGTATTAATCTCAACAAATAAAGAAACTGGTAAATCGATAGTCTTACAATTATTTTATACGTCTTTGGTAACTCTGTAAATTGACAATATCTGGAACTTTACCTAAAAATTAATATACTTACTCCAAAGTAAAATATATATCAGAATAGCCATTAGGTTAAATTTAAAAAGAATAAGTTGCCATTTTTGTGGGTACCTAAGACTAATTAAAAGTTATAATAGAATCATTTAAATATGAAAATTAATAAATATCAATGAAATTATTAAAATTACATTTTCATTATGTACAATTCTTTAGAATTTATGCTTTCTTCATATTATGTACACATTTTTAGCCTTAATTCCTTCTAGAATTAAAATACAATTACATAATATAAATTCATTAAGTTTCAACAAGAACATAACCATATTATATATTTTGTATACTATAATATATTAACTTTGCAATTATTGTCTATGACAAATACACATTGACATATGGTTGATGTTTATTATTATTATTTTGTATTAATCAACCAATACAAACATATCTTGGATAAACATAAGCTAGCTGCAGAGTGCATAATATAATATACATTTTATTATATTATGAGAATGGCTACTGCTAGACCAAAACTATAAGTTTTAGAAATAATAATTATTCCTAAGTGCTTACCAACTAACAAGTAATGAATACATCAACAAAGTTGCAAGCACATGAAGTAAATAAATCAAAATATTATAATTATTTAAAGCTATACCCTATAGCTAGCTTATGATAAACTATAAAATTAAATATTAATTAAATGAAATTATAAATTTAAAAATATAATTATGTATATAGCAAAGTACATTTAGGTAGTTAACTTTCAATAACCACAGGTGTAAACCATATAAAATAATATTATAATTCTTTAAAATTGAGCAGTAGGTTTTAAAATATTCACAATGACTAAAGACTCGCATGATATGCTATTTCGCAAAATATCCTTTTGTAAAGGCTTAAACAATATAGATTAATCATAGAAGTTGTTTATACACAGTAAATACACAAATAGCTGTTTTTACACTACATCTATACACTTATGTTCTATAAAAGAGACCTTCAAGAAAAGGTCGTGTTCCATCGTTACAATATTGCATTCACTGAAAAGTGCTTCATATTGGTTGAGATGGTTGTTAAATCATCTCAATAGATGGCGCGCGGTGTGTCCCTTAAGACACATAAAACTGAAAGGATAGAATAAATTCGATTGCTCAGGCGGGTCACGAGTGGCTGAGTTGGTTAGGCATCCGCCCCGGAATGGCGCGAAGGATGCGGGTTCGAGTCCCGCCTCGTGATCGAATTTTTTCTATTCTTTATAAATTTATATTTATAAAGCATTTGAATGCCATAAAAACCAAAAAAATATAAATTCACTTATGTTCTACTTATTATTTTATGCTAATATGTAATTATAACAGTGTATTATATAATCAAATAAAAATATATTTTACAAATCAAAAAATGCATTGAATTCAATAAAATACAGTTTTTGACTACTTACTTATTTAAAAATAGTTATGTTCCTGTACTTACCTATATAATGCTTGCATAATATACATAACTACCTACGAATTAAATAAAAATAAACATATGAAGGTAGGTAACTGCAATCAAAAACATTAAAAGTAAAATACCTAAACAGTTTCCAAATTGGACAGTAACTATGCACTTTACAATTTTCAATCACAAATAAAGATATCCTATTACTGTGTACCTAATTCGTAAAACACGTGAATCTTAAATTTTAAATGCATAAAAACAGGTGAATAAATATATAATATAAAAATCATCTAAAATTATTAATTTTTCAACAAGTTATGTACAAGGTTTATATATGAAAAACATTATTACAATATATAAATAATAAATAATAATATACCTACATTTTACTCGTACAAGATAAAATTTGCTCTTTGGTATATCATAAAAATATACATTCTGACGGGCAGTATGATTAGAGAATACAATCCCGAGCATGTTTTTCAATCCCGGGATTACGGGATTTTTGATGAGTAATCCCGGGATCCCGGGATCAGCCTTATGTGGAAATTGGGTTCTAATTAAAAAAAATTGAAGTAAACTTCAATTTTTTTTTCTCAAAAGATGTTTTTAACCTTCGGCATACAAGGTGGGGTTATTTTAACCCCAACACTTTTAAATTGCGTTGATTTTATATTAAAATGCAACCAAATAACTTAATTTTCACAGTAGCTGAAGTTTAAATATTACCGCGTCGAATCACAGCGTTGAATCAATACTACGCGCGCCAGGGTCGTGTGAGCACGTGCTCAAAGTGGGTCCCGGGCGTTTTTTACCCCACGTTGTATGGGACGTTGTCAAAAAAGTATGTACCTACTTCTGTGTTTTTTTGTTATTTACTGCTACAATTAGTGTTTTATTTATACTTTTTTATTTTTATTGTAGGTATAGATAGTCAATATGAATAATAATATGCAGGATGATCGTATTGCGGCGGCCTTATTGGAAGAAAATAAAACTTCGTCGGACGACGAAAACTTTGGGCCAAGAAGTACCAGGACCACCGCAAAAGCAACCAAGAAGGTCTCAGCGATGTTCTTTCTGTCCAAGACACAATAACACAAAGATAGGAAGACTCTGAACGGATGTTTCAAATGTAACGCCGCCATATGTAAGGAACATATGCGAATTTGATGTGTCAAAATTGTACTATTTTAGATAACGAATAATTTCGCTCAAATAGTCATAAAGAGCCAATTATTGTTATTTTTTTATAAAGCCTTATTGTCTTATTTTATATAAGAAGTAAAATAATTAAGTTAAAAAAGAATAAATATTTTTGTTGATTTTTTATTTCGATTTAATAACATTTTGTTGAATGCACGGAAAGGTTACGTGATTTTTAAGTTTTTTTTAATAATAAATGTTTAATTTGATACTTTTTGTTTTTTATTCATTAGCTTATTAATGTACGTAACAAAAAAACCCATTCAAACTTATTGCACATGATGCACACATAAAGTAGAGACAATCTCTAATGGGGTTAGTTTAACCCCACGTTGTATAGGTGAGGAGTTTTTTTCACCTTGTATGCCGAAGGTTAATATTGTCAGTTGCAATAATACTAAAATAAAAAATATACAAATCAAAAGCTCTATTTAGAATTTCTGATTTAGAATTTTAGAAATATTAAAGCATCCAATACTATCGTTCAGGAAATTCCTGAAGGGGAATTATCTTATTGAAAAAAAATGTGTGTGTGTATTAGTGTACACACGTAAGAAGTGAAACTTCTTTATGACCTTATTTTTCGAAAAATAATTTACTATATGCAACTTTACAGAAATACGTCGAATCACGCGTGGTAGGGATAAGAAAAAGATGGCGCGTAACGGAAAAATGTCACGCGTAACGAAAAAATGTTACACTAAATTTTTTTCCAACGCCGATAAAGAAGTTTCACTTCAAAAATTCCGAGTGGGAAAGTCCCTTCTAAGGTCTGCTATTATTAGGGCCGTACCAGTATAGTCCGTATCCGTATCGTACCTTAGGTTAATTTTATGCTAAGGTATAATCTAGCCTATAGGTCATAGTTAAGGCTCAACGGATCGTAGAATGCAAAATAGAATAGCTGTTTATATAAATCCCGAAAATACCGGGATTAGTCAAGTGCAGTCCCTGGATTTTCGGGATCAGAAAAGGGTCGGGATCCCGGGATCCCGGGAATCAGGATCCCGGGATTGTATTCTCTAAGTATGATTAAATATTTAACTCCCTTAAAACAACATAATATTATAATAATTATAATAATTAATATTACCTATGTTTAAACATTCACAAGTAATTTAAAACGTAAACCGAATTGTAGGTACAACACAAACGCGTCATGACAATAGTTGGTATTATAAAAAGAAATTCACGTTTCAAAATTCTAAGTGCGAAAAAAACATCACAAGCAATAAAATTCACAATTTATTTTGTACAGATTCAAACAAACATAAGTCAACAGTCAAAATGTCTCTATACGACTACAGGTAACAATAATGGACCTGCGTTTACTATCTATGAATAAAGCTGGTGCTACACGAACGCGGGTGGTCTCGTGTCTATGGCGGTGAGCACGCGGCGCGCGGCCGGCCCGGGCCACGACCAGCCGCACTCGCTGAACGCCACCAGTCACACTGGCCCTGACCATTCTGTGCTCTCCTGTTCAATGCCGCTAGTCATTGGTTAAAGTGTTGGTGGTATATTGTGCTATTGTGATTAATCAGTGTAGTTTGGCTTCTGATTTACGCAGAGGACAAAATTCATCGTTAGATCATTCATTAGATTTAAATGAAGTTTTTTCGGTGCGTTGTGGAAAGGTTTGGATTTGTTTGTTTAAAATTAATATGGTCATGCAGCAGATTACGTAGGTAGACCATTTTCAACCACAATCATAAGCACTTTTAAAATTTCATGTATCCCACAATAATTATTCTAACTTTGCCTACCTATTCCAATAATTATTAACTTACTATGATTTTCCTAAGTACACGTTTATCTACAGGACATCTACTCTACAAGGTGGGTTATTTATATTATTCTTACTTGTGAAATATTAACTGTCTTGGAATGCATTGGACTTTGCGGAACATTAGTAGCGTTAGCGCTAAAGTATCCGCCGGGTTTTGGACGAAGGTGTCGATTGTGCATTTCCATTTGCACTATCTTCATAAACTCGATCTGAGCTGCCAGTTTTTGGACCTCTTCCTGTAATTGCAAAGAATAATAACTATAGTAACTTGGTATTGGTAAAATATGATTTAAATCTTATTTTTATTGACTATCCAAATTGCTCAGAATTTCATCGGTCAACTCAAATTGCTCAGAAATTATAATTTTGCGCAATAAAAATCACTGGAAGCTGCTCCGTAGATAACCACTTAAATTGTAGATATAGGTTGCTCTAAATCAATTTCAATTTTTAGAAACTTCTTCCACCTTTTTTGAAACCAGATTTCAATCTATACCTAACGTCGTGTAAAAACACGATTTCAAACCACGTCTTTAACGCTAAACACTAGGTAGAGTACCTTTAATTGCTCATTCTCCTGGAAGAGATCTGGCGGGTCGTCCGGCACGAGCCCGATGCCGTTGAGCGAGGAGGACGCGGGCACACCGCGTGCACGCGCTCTGCTGTCCCACGTGTCGCCCGTGCCACGGACCACGCGTAATACCTTGTAGTGGAAATACTGAATTAGATAAAAAAAATATTAAAGGATTTATATACGTGAATTCTTAACCCATTCTCTTTTGATTATGTGGTGGAATATTAAGAATTCATGGTACCTATGACAGTTATGAATATATACATAGTTTAGTTACTTCTGAATAACAATGATGTTAAAATGCTTTCTTTATGGTATTAGAAAAAGTAGACGCACTACCTGGTGATGAGCTACGTGCGCCACCCAGACTTACGCAACAGAGGTATCGAGTTGTGCTACAAAAATAAAAAAAATTATAAATTATTTATTACCTTGGGCAAGAACACCAAGAGGACGGTAGTTGATGTAGATAATTGTGTTCTTATAAAACCAAGGAGATATTTAATATCTGGTCCAGCACGTGGTAGAATTAATAAGCTGAAATTTAAATAACACTTATTTATTAAAAGCCTAAATTTTAAATAGAAGTAAGTAAGCAGGTTTGAAGTTAGAGAAGTTAGTAGTTAGTATTAACAACTCATTGATACTATTTTATTAAGACTTCTGTATATAGCAATATTGTGTTAAGTAAAGCAAATAAGATCAAGTTCACAAACTTACTGAAACGCGATCATAAGAGAATTCACGGTGAAAATGTTGTAAATAGCAATAGAGATAAGACGGGCCTCGTTGTAGAGGCTCTCCGCGTGTCGCACACGGTAACACACACGCACACCCCACAGAAGGAATAGAATTTCACCTGGAAAACGATAAAATTAATAATCTTTCATTTCATTATACATAGACAATAAAGTCTCATGTGAAAGAAGTTACGAAAATAGATTAATTTTTTTGATATACTAAGTATGTCGAAAGTAAACGAAGAAATAAAATTATTATAGCACAGAGATTCTTACCTATTGCTAAGCTGTGGTCCCACCAGTTGTATGTACATTGCTTAAATTTCAAACCCCTGTTGTCTGTTATCTATGGACAAAAATTGATCTAAATTCGAAAACCGTTAAAAATATATCAGCTAGGTTTAAGACTAGCGATTTTAAACAAAGACGAATCGTAATTTACAAAGTTAACGGAACCGAAATCAGCATTCAGCTATGTTATGACAATTCAAAAGAGGTTCTAGAAGTCTAATTAAATAAATATGAACTTGATAACGCTTCAACAACATTGAGATAATAGTACTACGTATGGAGGAGACACCACGAACAAAATCTGTGCGCCATTTTTTTGCTCTAAGTTTTAAAAATTATTATCTAGTTAGGTACTTACCGATGAAAGTTATTCCTTTGCACTTTTCCGTATTATTTGTGCAATATCGTAACACACACGAAGGCATATTTGATGCGTTTCACTTTAAAACAAATAAAAAATGAGCGTGCAGTTACGCCATATGGCGTATGTTGAGCGGAACATAAGTGATGTAGGCGGTGTCGTCTCCATATGTATATCTCAATGTTCAACAACGAGTTTATATTTTATAAAACTTACGACTTCAGCATCAGGTGGTGCGGAGAGCGTCCAAGTCCCGAGGTAAACCAACATGATCAGAAGAATGGGCGCCATCCATTGTAACAATTGTTTATCTGTTAGTTTTAGTTTGTGAGCTGATTTCACACGGTATGTTAGGGATACCCTGCAATGTTTATAAATTAATCAATGATTATGGAAATTTGATAGCTTAATTTAATATAGGTAAATTATAGGAGAAACTCGAGTGATGATTTGGAATTTGATTATTTTTATATTATATGCTCTGTAAGTTAGGTGACGGAGCTTTTTTCTGTAAAGAACGAAATGTATCTACATGGTGGATAAAATAAATACTTTATGGCTATTTAAAAAATCAATAATAACTTACCTCCATGTTTTCATAAGAAGCGCTGTATATGTGATACAAAATCCCATGTGGCGGGTCCATTTAGTTGCTATACATGAATATCTATCGAGCACTGGGAAGATAGCTGCCATCTATAAATTAAAAACATCAAGATCAAAAAAATCTTATAAATCAATACCGCACAATGATTATTATTATATTATTATGGATAAACATCTACAATGCCGATCATAGACATAATTAGGCCCTCTACACTATCATGATTGCCTCAACTCGCCCAAAGATGCGCATTGTGAAGAGAGCCCCATAAGCAAGTCATACATAACATACCTCCATATACATAATAGCACATCCCAGCAATGTTATAGAGAGGAACACAGGACTGGCTACACGAAAAACTTTGACTCGTCGATGGTGGCGCGTGTATATCGTGAGTAGGACTGTCATTACTGCACAAGTCACTGATATTACAAGAAGAGATATCCTGGAATGAGAAAATGTTATCAACGTAAGTCATAGTCGACTGCAGAGAAACAACATCTAAGAATTTGTAACTGAAAAGAAAAAAAAACAGCATTTTTAATTTTGATTTTAAATCCATATACTAATATTATAAATGCGAAAGTAACTCTGTCTGTCTGTCTGTTACTCAATCACGCCTTAACTACTGAACCAAATTGCATGAAATTTGGTATAGAGATATTTTGATAGGAAATAGGACATAGGCTACTTTTTACCCCGGGCAAGAGGATAGATTTTATCCCGGAAATCCCACGGGAACGGGAACTATGCGGGTTTTTCTTTGACTGCGCGGGCGAAGCTGCGGGTGGAAAGCTAGTAGATAATAATACTACATTATCATCATTATCATGTCATGACGTGATGTTATGCCCACTGTCTCGATTTATGAACATAGGTACTTAAATATAATTTTATAACACGTTCAACAAACTCTTTTTTTAATTCTATCCTTACCGAAATGGCCAGTTATATGTAGCAAGACAAGGTTCTGGCCCTCGGCATGACTCGCAACCCGGTTGGCACTTCAAACATTCGTAAGGCTCGCTCCAATTTTCTACGCCATTTTCGTCGTATTCTTGATATGCAACTGAAAATCAGTAATAAAAATGAATATACATCGTCATAGCTCAAAATGAATTTCAAGAAACTATCAATATAGTCTACTACATACTATTACCTAGATATACCTATTACATGATCTATCTACCAACCACTATGTAGGTATCTTGCATAGTTAGGTACAATAAAATTATTGACCCAAACCGAAATTCATTTACATGTAGGTAGTTGGTGTAATTATCAAGGTAATTATGCACAATGGAATGAGAACATACAGAGAACACAAAAATTCATCATAATTCAGATCATAGATAATAATATTCAAACACCCGTAAAATAACAAAAACACAAAATATTAAATAACAACCAAATCAAACGTATCCCAACCCAAACAAACTGTAAAACAACATTTAAGCAAATATTTAATTAAATCAACATTTAAGCGAATACCTTCAACAAGAGAGCCATTGAACCCCTCTGGGTGGTGTATCGAGTAGTAGCCCGGTCTACACTTGCAGATGTATGAGCCTCGCGACCAGCCGGAGAGGCGGGCGCTCATTTCCCGATTTGGTTTGTATACACACTATAATAAAACCTTAATTAATAGTACTATATTATCTTTGGCTATATGAATAGGTGGAAATTATGAAGCAACAATGAGTTAACGATTGGTAGGTTTATTGTTATAAGCATATGTATATTATATGGTTAACATGGTTGTAATTGAAAATGAAAGCTTTCGTGAGTGACTGTCAATAACACTTTTTAAAAATGAAAATTAGACACAAATCGGATAAAAATATATACACCTCAATGTTTTATATAGGATAGGTAGGTACCTACTAAGAAAATATCACATATTTTATCGAAGATATTACATAGCAAAAATGTAAACATGTAGGTTAAAGTACAAAACAACGAAATATTATAAACAAGACTGAACAAAACATTTGTTTGGCTAACTTCCACATCTATAACAATAATCCCGTACACGTCGTAATCCTTGGCTATAAATTATAATATAATATGCCAAATACTCACGTAAGTAGTTTCATTAGGACATTTATGGGTTCCGTGGAACGAATATATTTGATTATCGTTCTCTGCATCGCTTTCTTCACACTGATTTACTTCCAAACTAGATATGTCTATATCGAGCGAAACAACGCCTTTGAGCCTGAAAGGAAGATTAATGCACCGTTATCATTTAATGGAAGTCCCTTGCCTACTCTGTTAATCTTATCAGATTGTTTGAAATGATTTTCCGTTGAGCTCATTTCTGAACTTTCTGTCATTTAAATACACGTAAGTTGCTAATCTATTCAATAAATATATCGTGAAGCTATTGTGAAAGCTTCGCTTTTTAATTAGGTTCTTAGGAAGGGTAGTACATATTTTGATTAGCTTATAATATTATGTATCTGAAGTGCAAGTAAATTTAAATGCTATCCGCTTGTTTTCGGATATTAAGATTATATAAATTATGTATAACATTCATTGTGATATGTACCTACGTCGCATGGAGCACTATACGAATAACAATAATAATAATGTTATGTAGGAAGGTAGATGGAAGGTAGGTATTATAACTCACCCTCGTATTGTAGACACAGGAACTGTATAGGAGAGCAGCCATTTTTCCGCTTCGCAACTGTAATACGGGTATGTCCACCACCCCTCCATCGTGGCTCCGGGGGGAGAGGGCATGAACTTTGGGGACCGAAGGGATTCACTTTCATGTGCTGATACGTACCTAGAATATGTTTAACTTTTTACTTAGAGTTGAAAGTTTGGATGGATACTTATAAAAATGCTATTAACCAGGAATAAAACACGACATTTAAGTATTACAATTTAAGTACAATTGAAATCCGATTTTACAAGTTCTACTATGAAAAATGATTGTTGACAATTACTCCGTAAAGGAATAAACTTATTAAAGATCAACCATAAGTTCTTCGTACGAAGTTTGATCGAGGTTAATAAGTGAACCATTTTACCACGGATATTCCGGATCTGGCGGTTTCTCCAATTGCGGGTACATGACGATCTCCGGTTCAGCGGCACTGTACCGCTTCCACGCGACCGCGCTGTTCACAACACCATCAGCCCTCAACGAGAGCGCACGTGACGCAACCGCGCGCTCCGATGTGCTTGTACCTTCTACTAGTCCTTGTGAGACCGCCTTCAATATTTCTAGAATAAAAACGTTTTAATCAAAGGTTTTTCACGAATTGCTATTGTTTTGCTCTAACAACACGTTGCTGAATTTTAGCTCTCGATGCAACTTTTGAGAACTTGTTCAACTCAGGATGAATATAATATAAACACTTGAATATAAAAAGTTCATACTAAAACGTCTTTCACGTGGTGAATTTAATGTGTATCCTATTAATATGTTATATGATAAAAATTAAATTTATATAAGTTATCACAAAACCCCGGCTTCATGAGAAAAAAACAAGTTCCATGTATGAAATTCATTGTAAACATGAATGGGCAGATAATGATGGATGATATGCCTAATGACTAATGAGGCAATGTAACAATAATTGTACATCAACATGTATCAGATTATTATTACATTCGGGCTTCTGTGTGTTCAGCGTTGAATTTCATGCTTAATTTATGTTGATTTTTTTGTTTTTACTGGACCAACAGTGGCTATGCAAATCTGATTTTACAGACCACTCGAAGAATAGATATTTCTAAACATTGATAAACAATTAATCGAACACTTTACTAGACGAAAATAGTGTAAGGCTCTATAATAACAATGGAATAGTCGCAACTAAGGAACAAGAACTGTAAACAATGAAAAGATACATTAAACAAGTGCCCTTAAGACAAATACTCATCTTCCTACGGAGGCACGAACGAGGTCAAATAGAAACGGAGCTCTGTAAATACAATTGAAGCTATTTCTATGTTATTTAACGGCCTTTATAAATTAGACGAAGGAAATAATGCCGGAAAATAGATATTGCAAATCTGATTCTGTTATAAACTCAATCGATCATCGATTTTGCTATATTATTTTAATTTACGGCTTAAACTAAACCGTATTAAAGATATTTTAATTAGAAAAGCTTAAATGTATCACCATCTCTGATATTAATACTAATAATCTTTTAAAGCTGCATGTTTATATATTAACGCTTTTCATAGCAATTAACTTTTAAGATTTTTAGACGTTAATAATATTTTCAATAAACAATATAAAGTAACGTGGGAGAGTATCTACCTACGTACTAAATCCCTTTGTCAACTGCGGAAGTTTAATAAGAAAAATAAAAAAGAGGCTTATGTAAGGAAAACTCCGTCAAAGAAGGTATATTTACGAAAGATATTTCAACATGACAATGGGTCGCCTATTTTTTTATATTTATAACTCTGATCCTTTTAGTCTTAACAATTAGGTACCTGTCCATTCACTGTGATACAATAATGTATTTATTTTCATGATATACCTACATGTAAAAATAAAGGATTGAAGGTTAAAACAATGCTTTTTTTCAAGATTCTGCCTGTGATTCCGTTCTTCTAACGAGGCATTTAGAGCAAATGAACATAGAGCTAGCTTTCGTGATCTTTTGGCGTGAACGAAAACTAGTATTCAATGTTGTTCACTATTAGAACATTGCATAGAATCTCTTCGAACGCACTAAGAACAACGAAAGATTCTACGTCTATTTATACTATAAAAGCATTTTTCAGAGTGAGGTCATATACTTATATCAGGTCTTTAAAAAATTACATCACGGAGTCACTTTAATCTTAGATGTGGATTAAGGTACGTCTATAGAAATTAATGTTTCCAATTTCAGTTACGGATATCTTGAAAACGGTAACATTGCAAATGAAGGTTTAGGAAGGGATGGTATTCCGGAAATACTCATATCCTATTTCTCTTCTTCTAATGATGTTTATATTTTATGCAGTGGCCACTGTTCTATCAGAATCCAAATAGTCAGTAATTTATTACGTAACACATATTAGTTATTACACAAACAAATTTTCTTATTCCTGGAGTCGTCTTTATAGAAATCGTCATGAAATAGTAGATACCTGTGTGCCTTAATTGATTGCCGTTGCTGACATCTACAAGCTGACCCGTGCTTCGTTTCGCTTAAACTGCTTTATAGTTTTTATACATTTTCTTATTTAGCTAAAACATTACTAAATATTTAGTTAAAACACCTTTGAAGTGACACTTCTTCAGGCGCGTTGAGAGTAAAATTTCAAAGTCACGTAGCAATACCGTCACATCGTGGAGAAAGGTGACGTTATTAGTATCTTTGAATCTTGCCAAAGAAGTTTGACTTCTGACACGTGTGCTCGGTACACACGCTCTTTTCCCTTTTTTAACTTTTTTAACTTTTGTTTTTAGTACCAGCGTCCTGCAAGCCGAGTTGCCGCAGTATGTTCGCGGCGAGGTCGGCCCGCGCTCGCGCCGCGTCCCAGCGGGAAGCGTGTAGCGGCGCGCGAAGTCGCCCGTAGTGATGCGTGACGCATAGAGCGCCGGTCGCGCCCGTTGCTACCGCGTGCACAAGCCGTAGTGACGACTCTAATTCCTCCTGGAAAATTGTTGCTTTTTAACTTAATTGGTAGATAAATGTTAAGTAAAAACATATTGTTACAAGTTTGCGATTTAAATGATGACAACCTTTGCATCACAACAATTGTTGCGTATGTGAAATAAATGTAATGCGAAATGCCTGAAAATAAAATTTTTAAAGAAATATTATGTCTTTTTATTTTTTAAGTAGAATGAAACACAATTATATATCAGCTTCAACCACAGGCTTCAACTATGTTGTGTTTGTCAATAAAAAACTTTATGGATACAAATTACAAAGGCTCCATTTTAAAAAAGAAAATTAATATGATGCCAGTAAGTACTTTAAGAAAATTTCAACATTTTTAATATGAAACACAGAGCACGTGTTTATTTCTTGTACCCACATTGAACTCGTGTCTAGACCAAGGGACGCCGGTAAATTCCTTAACCCGTGAGATAATGTTGACTAAATGTTGAAACTACTCCAATAATTTGTTTAAAATGTACAAATAAAGTTTTTAGTGGTCGACTTTATTAGTATTTATTTTTTTACTTACAAGATGATATTATTATGTAACATTTTTTGTTTTCTATAGGCTGATAGTAGTATTAGTAATAACAACACAGTAACGATTCTAGATTTTTATAATACATAATATAGCTATTATTTTGAAACACGGTCGAGTGAAGTAAGGTACCTTTCCCATCAATCCTCAAAGAAACTTCGACATTACTTCGATTTATAAATAAATATTTACCTTAATTAGTTAAATAATGCAGTAAGTGTATTTATTTTAACCGATCTTTAATATTTTTAATTTATATAAAACTAAAAATAGAAACATTATCTGCAGCACGTAACACTAAATAATTTGAAGTAGGTAATAAAATGTAGCGCACAATAAAATTTTATAATTTATAACCCTCTTGTGAACAGATTAAATACCTTTCTAAAAATATGTTATTTTATTTCGTTACTCTATGTAACATTTTAAAAGGAGTATTTTATAACAAATTATCGCTTTTTTAAAAAATTATCTCAAATCATAATGCTTATCTTATAGTACATAAGTTCATACCTAGGTCAAAATCATAGGAGCTAGGTTTTTTAATACCCGACATAGTTTTCTGCACCTTTATAAGTAGTTATTTTTTATACGTTTCTCATATTTAAGTTTATCACAGTGTTTCGATTAAATTACATAACAAAATATCCACAGGAAATTGTACCGTTTAATTTACATTAAAGATCCCCAACCAAATGAAACTATTTGTAGCAATAATGCCATTTGAGGCAGAATTTCCGTGCAATATAGAACGAAGACAGGTCGGGGAAATTAATAATCGATTTAATTACACTCCAAGCTGATGCACATTTTACTATCTTTTATGTATTAATATAATAGATAAAAGTATTAAATAAATAAAATAAAATAAAATAAATAGATATTTAGTTAAATTGTTTTAGTCCTCGACGGTGAGCGCTTTGTTGAGTGTTAAATTTCAAGACTTAATTTTTCACGTTGTTTTGTTACTTTGTCAACGTTCTAAAGTTATCGTGTTCATTAATTATGGAGTAAAGCAGGTATTTTTTATTTGCCTGTTTATTATTTTAAGTAACTGATGGAGCCACACCTATTTACCACACACATCACCTTATTTAGCGACTTCAAAAAGAGGAGGTTAGCAAGATCAATATAATTATTAATAATATATTAAATTAAACATAATTACAATTAGTCATAAGATTTTACATTATTTTATGGAGTGTAGAGATAATTAAGATTTCCATACATTACAGGTACAATAATTGAACTTGTAACAAGAAAATCAGACACAGACACAGTTATACATTATTTTATTCGTTCAATTGTGCGTACTTAATATTACCCGTGACGCGAAACGAAAGATAAGTTTATGTATGTGACTATGGCTTGGTATCCTTGCTCAATTTTCAATCTTATATAAATACGATACTTTTTGAAAAAAAAAATACACCGGCTTTTTGGTCTTGTTACAAATATAAATAAACCTCTTCTCTATCTTATCTAGTATCTATCTATTTATAGTATAATTTCCAATATAGGTATCACTTCTTAAATGATGGTGTTATGAATTATGAAGAGCGGCAGGAAATTTTATTTTGATTGTATCAATTCAAATAAGAAGAATTAAATTTTTCAAACTTAAATATACAGTGGAAAGGTAAGATTTAAAGCATTGGAAAATAAAATATAAGTTATAGCCTATCGCATTTGAATCGAAGTTATAAAAGAAAAAAAAAGGTTTTGATTTAATCTCACTAGAAAACCTTTGCAAAGTTAACCAAACCAATAACTGTCGTTGTATTTGCGGATTCCACTTGAAACTTCTTAATGGTTTTCTTTGAATCTCAACTATTCTGAAAACAGGGCACTAGAACATAAAAATTTAATTGGATTTTTGGTGTCTCTTCTTATACCTACCTACGACTTTATTGAATTTTTGTGCGATTATTCAAATTAAATACGTTAATATTTCTTAATATTAAAGTTTGTTGTTGGCTGGTATTATAGTATAGGTATGTCATAATAGAAATTTAACGATTGATTTTCAAACTTTTCTAGTTACGTTGCGTTAAGATAACTTTTCAATTCGTTTAACCAATACTGAAACAATGAAAAAAGCTTTAATTTAAGCAATTGTTTTTTCAAAATTGTCCTTTTTCATCAATACATTTGTTAGAATGTCACTTCATGACTTCAAAGAATCTCAACAATAAATTAGTGTTTGACAAAAAATATGAGAACTGTATCGCACCCAAATCTCATTTACCTACAGAAACTGCAGCAATATATCCTATGACATGAATACCTGACAAGCGTTAAAAATATTATAGAGATACGATGGTATGTGTATCTTATATTGGCCAAATATAAATAAAACAAATAAGCTAAGTACTGACACTTGAGTTAGGATCAAATAGCTGTGATATGGGTCTAGCACAACAGATATAGATAACAGTTATCAAAAGAGACCCTGATAATTTCCCGCAGGTAATTTATACCTGTCAAGGACCAACATTTCTTGAGAAAAAGGATTAGGATAGCGAACCCGAAGTAAAAATGGAGAAAGGTCAAAAAGCTACTATTAAAAATAGATGTTTAAAACATTTGTTTTCTTTACTCCTTTCCTCACCGGAGTCCTATATAAGATGGTTATTTTTTTCAAATAGGTAAGTAAACAAACAACTACGTCGATAAATAATTATTTGTTAAACATGAACAGAAATTGTTTGCATCATACACTATACATGCAATTTCCGTTCTGTTAAGAGACAATATAAAATATATTATGTCCATATAATTTGATGAGCACTGACGAACAAACACTCGGTTAATAGCATGTATGGTTGTCTATTAAATCGCTAATGAGTTTCGAATGAGCGGAGCACTGAAACGTGGTAATATCTCGATAATTAAGCCCGTTTTAAACTCAAACCAATAGTTTCTAACGCTTGATATTGTCACATAAATGTGAATATAGAATGAACGTATACTTCGTTAGATATACTATACTTAGATTGGGAAATAACGTAATGTATTTCGTTTAAAATATAAATGAAAGAGACTTACATGGGTATTTTTACCTAGCAATATCGTCTACTATTTCTGCCATTTCACAGTCATTTTGTTTTAAAATTTTCACATACCTACAACAAAGCTTTAATTTAATTAGTATATGAATAATGAAAGAATAAATCATATATCTTTGTCACCATTTCATTTATTATAAAAGAAAAATAATACAAAGGTATTTCACTTTTACCGTCACAGTAGTCCACTTATAGCGTACATTTTATTATCCCTACTTTGTATCAAAAGCAAAAACCACACAAACAAAGCTCACTATAAATCATAATAGAATCTAATAATACACAGTTGTTTAGCTAATTGACGTCGGTTCATCGGAGCATTAGGCCAATGAGCTAGAACAATGCACAATACCTTCAACGTATAGTTATTAGTTTTCTAATTGATTTATAAAGATATCGAGATAATGAGTTCTCTTTGTATAAATGTTGAATATAAGGGTGTGGCAGAAAGACATTGTTTGGTTCAATAAAACAATTTGGGACAATTGATTCTCCGAGAACGAATGTTTGTAATCTGATTGATTTTCGACGTTTTGAATTAATACGAAAAATACGAAATAAATGTTACCTTATCTTACGATTTTATTTAAGTTTTAATCAACGTGATGATGATATGGATTCTTTTTTCTATTCAGAAAGTATAAAATACCCGTTCGCAATTTAGTATTTCCACTGTCGTTATTTATCTATTATCTTGATGCAAGCACATGTTTAACTACAGGAAAAAAGGGAGCATTCGAGTAATTTCTCAATGTTAAAAGGGGTGAATCGAGCATTTGTTTCAGAATCGTATTGTGTAGAATCTAACGTACCGTTAGTATTACTGTAGCTTTTATCCGCACTGATTAGTTGCTTGATTAGTTATTTTGTATTTATACCCTTCTTTTTAACCTTCATGACTTAATATATGTATGTAAAGTAGGAGAAGCTGATCATAAAAGTATTTTAAGACTAACCCTTCTGTGATTGACGATGTAGTAAAATGTAGCCTGAATAGGTTTTAAGCTAACAAATAAAATATAGTATTATATTTTGATTCATAATATTTTATTATTGAAGCATGGAATTCATATACAACATACCACTTTTATTGTACTTGAAAAATGTAGAGTTAAAGACAATAAAGCTTTCATTATTTTCTGCTTTACGTAGAAAGCAAACTAGTGCTACGACGGTCTACACATTCTACGAGCTACGAGTTGCTACGCGTCGTCTAAGTCTACAAAATAATACTGAAAATGCTTTGAATTTTATATCAATTACGTTTTTCATAACATTACTGTAAGATTCTATGATTCTACTCAATTCCGAGAAATGAATGAAAATATTATTATAATAAAATTGAAAATGTGTAATCGAGTCTCAGATTGTTATATTTTAATGTTCTCTCTAAGTAGATAATTAAAAGTTATCAGATGAATTTCAATTTTACAAGAAAACTTGGTTCTTAGTGAGTTGCAGTTTTGCACACATTTATGAAATGGAATTACAATGCAAAATTATATCATGAAAGTTGGCATAATTTTAATGTTAGTTTTACATCGAGCAAAATTTGTATTATTTGTCTTTTTTTCGTTATTTCTGTGAATTGATAAAATAATATGTTCCAGAAAGACCTTAAATGAATTATAGTGGTCTATTTTACAATCAATCCATGTAATTGGCGAAGTTGCTATTGGCTCAAATAGTTCAGATTCACTATTGGGTTTTTGATTGAACGTTAGAGACTGGAATGTGGAACTTCCTTAAGTTTTGTTTTCCTATAAGTCGTTTTAGTTCTAGAAGACATAGCATTAAATTCTATAACCTAACTAAATCATCGCTTTCTCTTTCCATATGTCCCTAAAACTACGCAATAGATTGTGATACATTTTTTTAAATTGATATAGTCATTGAAGAGTAAGTATTTGTAAGGTATTTGTTAAGTATAATTAAACAAATAATATTGATTTTGATACATATTGCAAAGGACATTATTATGATAAATTTTATGGTCTAATCTTTGTTAGATAAACAAACATACATATACATAAGACATAGGAATTTAGAAAGCATATATTATTGGAATCGAGAAAATATCAGAGCAGAATTTTCCTATATGGTGTTATTTAAGATATCTTGTTTATTATGTAGGCGTCCTTTCTTGGTTTCGAAATGATCACAAATCCGGCGACATGTCATTTATTTAAATCCATTTTCTAAGAAAGAGAAATATCGTATTTTCCTGAATGAGGTCGACATGAACGAAGATTACTGCTTTGTTTTTGTTTTTTTATAGATTTGTTTTCCGATTATTGAAAATTATTTCTGTTTTCTGAAATCTTAGACTTTTTATGTGTACCTATACAGGGTACTTTTGGTATACTAACTTGGTGGGCGTTGGCACCTGTGCCGCAGCTTATTTAAGCTTTTATGGGTGCCATCGTGCATAAAGTTTTTGTAATGTGTTGTTGTGTTCCAAATAAATAATTTTGATTTTTTGATTTTTTTTTTTGACTAAGCGCAAAGGGACTTGTTGATTTGCATACGCTAAGCACGTAAAAAATACTTATAAAATTCCAGACGCATTTTTTTTCAAATAGAGGAATTCTTAGAATTCCATGTGTATACCCTAACAACCAACCCGCCCAACTTTACCACCCGCACGAGAACAATCGTTTAAGATTATGTTTTCATAGACAAAATGCTAACATTAGCGAAGCGGTATATGCCGGCTGCGCGAAGCTAGAGAAGAATACATGGATTTTAAGGAAAAATTTAGCAAAAAATTTTTCACGTAATTTTGTAATTTAAATATTTTTTATGTGATCAGTGTATGCAAAACTACAAGTCCCTTCGCGCTTAGTATACTAATAGTGGGACACCCTGTATATGTAAGTATTGAATATGTTCTCAAGTTAGTATCTTTATAAAGAAATCGTTAAAAACATCAATCATTTATATTCTTGTTCAGTATTTATTCCAACAAAATAGTTGTAAAGTCTTGAACAGAACCTCAAACGGATAATTTAATCCGTACCGTTTAAAATGAACTTATACTGAAATGAAATTCGCCTGAAGTGATCAAATAAATGGGACGCAGTTTATTCCATTACAGGAATTTTACGGTTAACTAAAATCGTGTTAACTCACTATTGTGCCCAAGAGATCTTGAATGATTTGTAAATTTCACCAATTTTCTAGCGTTCAAGAAAATTACATTTTGTTATTTTTTTATGAAATACACATTTTGGAGTTGGAGTGGAATAGGATTGAAAATCATATCTTAAGTTTTTATTTTTATTATTAGGTATATTATCACCGTACGGTGCTTTGTAAATTCAAATTAATATCTACCATTCCGTACCAAACATAATATAGCAGTGATGAATTGTGTTCATATGTTACGTGTATATATTCTAGCTCATGCTCGGCCGAGCAACTTGCAGACTATTTAAGCAGTCCAGTAGGATTGGATGGATCCCCAAAGATCACTATTAAATAAGCGAACTATCAAAACAATTACCAGTACGGCTACGTGGTGTAGGTATACTTAAAAATTACTGTCTGTTTATTATTTTATACATTATATTTATTTACCCGATACGCTGTGACGTTGGCAGCGTTCGTCGGCAAGGACAGCAGAGCGATGGGCAGCAGTAGGGCACTGCTCACGCGCCCCGGCGCTCGCATCTCCAGGAAACATTCGCGCTAGCCCGCGCTCGCCTGTAACAATAGATAAATTATTAGATTATAATAACCTAATTTAATAAAGAGGCTATAAAATTATATAAATAGGCTATAAAAGCTTGTATCTTAATTTAATTCTAAAATAAAACCGATTATAAAAAGTCTTTACCATTAGTAAGCTTTATATCAGCTTCGTAAAATAGGCTACGGTTTTTCCAATATTCAATAAGATAGGTATTTCATTTTATTTTTTTACTCATTTTTAAAACATTTTCCAGCTGTAAATTCAACGTAGCTAAAATACGTGTAATAGTAAGAAATAGGAACCGTTAAAACATTGAAAATCACTTTGTCGTTACTTCTCTGTCAAGTCTCAAGTCTGCATAATATTTCATGGATGCAATATGAAAATTCGTATCGATATAAAGCTTGAATAGAAATTCATGTGCATTTCTGGATCATTTTTGAAAGTACGTAGGTAACTACATATGCGATTATGTGGTTTAAAAATAATTCTATCTATACGGTATGATGTGGATATCTTCACTTCATACCGTAATGGTATGAGTAAAAAATATTTAAAATATTTTTTATTTACTCAAAAATTCCAAACCCGTTCCAACACTCATTAAATCTTGTTCGCAATGTATCGTAAATTGGCACATTTCACATTTGCATCGCGCATGTTTATGTCGATCATCAATTTTCCCTTCACGATAACCGAAACTGTAGAAATATAACAGCCACTGAATTATCCAATAATTTAAAACGTAAATTGAGGCTTTAAACGAGGTGAAATGTGAGTGCTCTTTGCCATTAAATTCTGTAATAAATTATACAAAAAGCTTTCGAGTAGGAAAGTAAATTGAAAAGTGAATTTAATTCATTTCAATATTTACAATTCTTGATCAACTCTTTATGCGAGTAATAATAACTCAAACACGAATGTTCCATGAATATATATGATCCAATGAAACAACTTTAAACAATGAAATGTATATAAAACATGCCATATTATACTAAAACATTATCTAGACATCCAGTTAAAAAAATTATATAGGTAAGTAATCTTCTCTTTAATATTACGTAAAATGTCTCAACGTTAAAGATATCCGCAAACTTAAAGCGATCTGTATTGACTCGACGACGTTCAAACTTGCAAAAATCCGCTGAAGATCTATATTCTATTGTCTTTTGCTTTTAAGTTCTCGATATTATAGACGTAAGTAGATATAGTGTATATTATTAAAGTTAAACTTTGTTCGTTGGCAAGCTTCACGTATACGAAATCGGAAACAGTTTGTAGTTTGATGTTTCTTCTGAGTTTCGTTGAAAGACGGATAAGTTTAGACGATGTAGGCTATGTAGTTTATTAAAAAAAACTTATATAAACTAAAGTGATGAGAATAGTTTTGCATTTCATTATGTATAATAACTAGACGCTTAACTAACGAATTTAACTTGATAACGGTGTGTTGATAATTCCTATATCACAAATCGTACCACATA
Organism: Colias croceus; assembly: GCF_905220415.1. NCBI lineage: Eukaryota > Metazoa > Arthropoda > Insecta > Lepidoptera > Pieridae > Colias > Colias croceus. Next base: position 4,347,301 of record NC_059551.1, on the reverse strand, counting down.
CCTATAGAAGAATAAAATAAATCGGCTTGTATATTTTTGTTCAAACTGACAATGTTTGCTTTTAATAAAAAAGCGATAAAGGTCTCATGGACGCATGGTAAATTGTTTTATAACAATGGAATGTAACACTGCATGTGAGGCTTTTACAGTGATAGCTACGGGAATGAAGCGACATACTGGAAAATATGATTATCAGAATGCTTGAAAAAATGGGCACTATATGATTTTCAATAAGTTAAATATAAGTACTCGACTACTCAATCATAACAGTATTGCACCGATTGTATGTAATGTATTTTTAACACGCCAGATTGTTTATAAGCTATACTAAAGTTATTAAAGTGAAATTTTATTACATCGTCTCAAACTTTTTGGTCTGTGTAGCGCATGTCGCGTGACGATACGTACGATAATTATCGTACAAATACGATAATTTTTAGTTAAATGTCTATAGTGTGAAAAAAAGTTTCACTTTTACCGTGTTTTCATAAAACCACACAACATTTTTTTTTTCTGCTAGTGGAATGAGGTAGTTACTAGTTAGGTATGTTAGGTCATTTGTATTTTTAGTACTCACTATAATTTTAACTAAACAATGTCGCAAAGGAATTACCAATATACTTAATTTTTGCCTACACTAATGTAATTTGATCATATTGTGTCATTACCATTAATGAAATTCCCCGAAAATCTACCCAAGTAATAAATGAGATTAGTATGTATAAACATAAATAAGCATTCCATTTACTATGAACATAGTCCTAACTTAGGTTGTTTAATGTTTTACATATTGGAGATCTATACTGTAAATTACTTCGAGCGGCAAATTATAACTTTAGTTGAGTAGCTTACAGTACCTAGTTTGCTAGTGACGTCAGCAATTGTATTCTGAACTGTAGTTCTGAAATTCTGTCTGTCTGAAAGTCGAAATCTAAGGTCGAAATATAGAATATTAAGTTCCATGACAGACACATATCAAATGCAGCTCTACCACGTGCAACTATTGAAATCAATATGGAGAATTGTTCATTCAAAGATTCACAAGGCTTACGACGACATTTCATACGACGATTATGATTGTTTCAAAATTGATTCTTTACAAGCTAAACACACATAGCCTAGTATCATATTAAAATATAATATCTAGTAAAAATCATTATTCAAATTATGTTTCCTGATACACTGAAAACTGTTAATAAACTGTTATAGAAGCTTTTTCAATAGTTCCCATACTACAAGGTAAATTCTTGTACAAATTGTAATCTCGCTAACCGCTTTCAAATAACCTACCAATCCGCACATGATCCATTCCTGAAATTAGTGGTGAACCGAATGCGAGTACATTAGCATTTCGAACCAACATTAGCGCACACAATCTCAGGTAAACACCCGGAATGCAAATCAGTTATAACCACAAGCCACATCTTTACTAATAATCAATTATTTTGAACATAAAAACTAATGAACCAAAAAATTTATAGATATTTTCAGATTTTATTTATTTCCGAGACTTACTTACTAGGTAATAGGTATATAGTAAAAAAATAAACGCCTAAATTCGTTTCATTCATTCGTTTTCATGTATACTTAACAATAATATTTGGTCCAATATTTTCCTCGCTCTACCGTCTCGTGGTCTCTACCGAGAAAGAGAGTAGAAAAACTAAGATAAATCTGTTCAACCACAAAAAGAAGCAGTAACTAGTAAAAACTGCCTTGTTAATTCACGAAGCGAAAATATGACCTGAATATCCTAGCGCAAAATATTCCATTTACCGAAAAAAATGAATTTACCTTCATTTGTAAACAACCAGGTCACCTGATTGTGGTGAATGAAGACTAGGGATAGCTATGCGTCTTTTTTGCCTTGAGCGTGAATGTCCCATTTATTTCAGACTTTCATAGACAGATGAATGAAGCCACTTCAGTTTTTCGGCAGTCAACACGGGTTCAAAAACATTTTTAGAAGCGTATTTTAGTTCAGATTTCGTTGTAAAACAGATTTACATTCTTCTTGTAAACTTAGTAATTACAGGTAGTTAACAGTTTTGAGTATTTATTCATTTACGACGTACGTAAACTTAGTCTACGCTTGAAGATATAATGTGGAAATAATTATGTCGTGCGTTGTTATTGTTTAATTTCCCAACATAATTTTTTTTACAATAGTCGTATTACATTTACTTATTCAGCCCTAATGTAATAATTTCTATTAAAAGAAATTATTATAGAGATTTTTTAATTTAAGAATTATAGTCACTAGTCAATGGGTAAATTGTAATTAATTCCTAGTATAATTTGTAGTATCGGAACACCTTGACCCGGTGCACGTTTTTTCCACGAAATTAAATTCCAATTTTGATTAAGCTCACACCAGCTAATTAGCAGCGCAAATCGTAAATCTGCCTCTATCCTTTACCTTTCAAATATGTATAATCACTAAAAGCTGAATGGAGCTGAAATTCAAATAACTTTGTTCCAAAGCAATAGTAATAAGTGCAAAATTCGTTTCAAAGCCAGTCAATTTCACATGCTATATGAAATAAAAGTGTTAGTACACTCGGGCGGGGTTCCAGGAAAGTTCGAGTTTAAGTTGTAGACGTGCTTCAATATGCCAGCTAGTGCAGATTAGCTCTTGATGTGAATTAGAACCTTTGTTTGCTAACAGTGTTTATAGTGCTAATGGGATGAAAGTTTGATTTTAATCTTGTACAACATTAGATACCTCGTTTGAACGCATTATGTGCTAGCGTAAGCTCTTTTAGTTTAATGGAATGTTCGCTAGTATTATAAGCTGTTTATTACCATGTATGGTTACTGTTTGAAATATTTTTATATACTTACTAAGTAGATACGCTTCGCGGTTTCACGAGCATGGCTAGGCCTTCCTCGATAAATGGGCTATCTAACACCGAAAGAATGTTTCAAATCGGACCTGTTCCTGAGATTAGCGCGTTCAAACAAACAAACAAACAAACTCTTCAGCTTTATATTATTAGTATAGATATGAATAGAAAGCAGAATAATAATTATCACTGAATATCATAGGCTATTTTTGTTTCGGTAGGTATCGGGTCAAGCAGGTAGAGCTAGATAAGATAAAAATTATGTAACGGGATTAGTCAACCCCATACATTATATTTATTCTCCCCGGATCGATCCGTGACAGGAGAACCGAGGCTTTCCAATTTTAGAAAATAAAAATGGGTCAGCCGCTATGTAGATCAATCAGTTTAACGGGTTAGTTCCGATTTAAATCCGTGGGAAGCTGTGACGCTTTGAATTTATGAGATTCACTTCACAGACTGATGGAGGAACTTCCTTCCAATAGGCATCAGGTAACACGATTTTATGGATGTTCGGAGGCTCGCTTATATCTCTCACGTTTCTATAAACGTATGGCAACCCACTTAGTAGGAAAAATTCGAAAATCAAGTAAAATGGCCCCCTTAAATTTACCTTACCTTTACATTTACCTTAAGTCAGGTTTTCTCTGTTCGTGATTTATTCTACATATACATATTTAAGCAGTCCCATTGAAACTTTACTAATTCATCATAAATGTTGTAAGGAATCAAAAACACAAAAACATAGGTATTTTCATCTTCGAACTTTTCTCGTTAGAAGTTAGAACTGAATCCTAGAAAAATAAATGCAACTAGTACTCAATTACAATAAAAATGGAAGCGAAGTCTTTGAAACTCGAACTCAGAAATATTTATATTGATTCAACAAGACTTCTTTTAGAAGTGCATTTGAATCGTCATATTATTTAACAACTACGGTCCGCCGATTCAGAAAGCAGTTTCTTCAAAGCTTGCAAGAAACTTTTGTAGATGCTCTTTTTAAATCTGATAAAGTTTAAATAAAAATAAAAACTTCGTTCTTATTTGCAGGCATTTAATACACAGTTCATATCTATACAAATATTTTCTCCCTATTTCATTACCGCAATACTTGTTTTTATAATACTTACGATTTATTGACGCATAGACATTTTAGAAGTTATGTATTAAAGTCATAATTATTGTATTTCAATAAAAATTATTAAAAAGCCTTAGGTTATTTTTCATTAGAAATTATACAAATGCCTCCATACTCTTTTTATAGCTGTACAGATTTAATACACACATACATATCTGTATATACCAATCTATGATGTAACTGTGTGGCTGTATCGCGGGGGAAATGCACTTCTTCAGGGTAATTTCCAATAAAGCGGCACTCCGAATCGCTTCATCAATCATGTTTGACGCTACGATCATGCATGGTACTGAAAGCTACGATATTACTCTTATTAACAAGTGGAGAATCACTCGATTTTGAACAGTAAGCAAAATAGCTGTAAAAGCGTTATTTGATTGGTGATTGTCGACTAGGATTGTAGATGCAAACTAGAACTGTTCTCGAACTAACTGAAAGGCTATAAACGTTTTTAGTTTGCTTCAATGCTGACTAAGTACTTTGAGTTGCGATTTATCACTACAGGATATAATATGAAAGGTAGTTTCTTTAAATATCTTCATAAAAAAGGTAAATTTTAGTTATAAACGTTTTTGAAGACAATATTATCACATAAAGTTCATAGGTATTCAAGAAACGTATACAAAAGCATAACTTACCTAATCCTTGTTAAATCTATCAATTACCTCTATATTTACATAGTTGACCCACATTAAGAACTAATCCCTATTCCCTACAAAGTATCCAACGAAGCTTAGATTTTAAGGTGAGGCGTCTTAAAAATGCCTGTTTCCCCCATTTTATGATGTATTTACGACGTTGACAAGCCTTAAAGAGAACGCTCGGGTTTACGAGTCGAAAGACGTAATATAACGGACGAAGAGAAAATAATGTTTATCCAGATACAGTGTTAATTAACAAATTAGAAGGGACCTTTCTTTCACTTAATTCCATGAATAAAATACTGATCTTGGGGAAAATGCAAAATAGTCAGCCTTTTCTTGGGCTTGTTTTTACGCGAGTTTTACATTCAGGAATAAAGATTATTTGCTGGATTTATGAATAACTCTAATTTAAAAACGTTAAAAACTCTTTGATATTTCCATGAAAAATATTGTTTAACGCTCCTGCTTATAAAGTTGGGAATTTCATTTAATACACAAATATTATTCCGTAACCGGGGCAGTGTTTTTGTATAATGTTAAGGCAATTATTATTTCCCAGCAGGATTTTGTATAACAGACAGAATGTCTTCAATTTATTATGAATTTATATTATGTAACCGATGTCCATCAGTAACCGAGTATTACAATTTAGCTCCCTTTAGGCATTATCAATCTATCGCTTTAATTTATTTTTCTTATTGTTAACTATGGTTTTTTTTAATAAAAGTAAGTTTCTAGGTTATAACTGAACAAACGCACGGTCTAACATATAAGTTATACATAGCTATAAAATTTAACGTTACCTACAGATAATTTCCTAAATTGCAATCTGTGTAATATGTTGATTTTATGATAATTTCATGCAAGGGGGGACATCGCGAATGTTAGCATATACGGCCTATATACATGTAGTACATAGAAGCCATACAAATTAGAGACAGAAGGGTTAAAATTTGTTGTTATTGATATATCTGTTTGTTCATCATTCCTACTTGTCTTACATTTTTATGGTACACTTTACTCAGACACGATGACACTTTTACTTTGTTCTAACATAGCATGTTATTGTGGTATTTTATTTAATGTATAATTAGTAATATTGTCAGAGTTTTGGCTACATTCCCTTTCGTGGTATCCCAGTGATATGGAACCTTTGATAAGATGCTGTTACATATTAATTTTGTCTTTATTATATTTTGTGAATTTTATTATTACACCCAGGAGGAAATTGGGTAAATTCGGATAAAGATAAATTATTCAAAAAATGTGAAAATTTTTATGATTATGAGAAATTTTTTATGTTGAATGCTATTTAAAACAGTCCTACTTGTTTTAACATTCATGCTAATAGAGGCCGACTTCAGGCGTTTTTTTACGCTTTTATGCTAACATGCTAAACATATTCGTTACCATTGAATTAAATTGAGAGAAAAAAACCTTGAAGTGAAGTGAAGTGAAATAGGAAATTTAATTTGTATTGGCATTTAACAAATGCGTAATGTAGGTTTCATTCGAGTGAAAACTAATTTCACAAGGGGTGGTCACAATTTTCCAACTTTCCATACATTTGTATATACCCGTAAAGTGTACGTTAATTTCTGTAGTTAATAATTCAGATGTTAAACTAATAGTAAAAAATATAAAACATATCAAATCGCGAACCTATTCAAGCTTAAAATTTGAAACCATTAAATTCAGGACTATAACTGAAAATCGGTCGATATTATGAGATTAGTTTCAATTCTACAGAATTGCTGCAAACCATTTTCGATAAATCTGAAATCTATAAGCCGGTATTGACCATATCACGATATACTATATGTATATTGTGTAGAGCTTAATACTGTACCGATACTAATCTGCTTATGCAAATAGTGCGTAAATGTGTAGATTTTGCTAGGGATTAAGAAAGGAATCGATGATGGAATAAATGAACAAATTGAATAGGCCTCAGCGGAAAAGTTGAGACGAAAATATAGAGTGTATATAGAGTATAACATTAGGTACAATTATTGTGAAACAGCTACGAATACTGGGTAAATCTATTATTTTATAACACTATGTATAATATTTTGTATGAGTTTAAACTGTAGGTATTTGTAGTCGATGTGTCATTAATTAAATAAATATCATTATTTGGTGTAGTTTAATACGTTCAATAAGAACGTAGACTGTATTTGCATGAGCGATAAAATTCAATAATTTTGGCAACTAACGTTAACGTACAAAATAGTTTATGCGTATAAACTAACTGATAAAACACACGACAATTTGAGAACATTGAATAACGAAAAATTAGAATTAAGCCAAACAGCCCTGTTGTGTAATTCCAACTGCGAGGTCGGAGGCTGTATTCATGCTGTCAACAGAGCGCTCAGTATTGATTATGGAGCAAGCGATTTTTTTCTGAAACCAGGTCATAAAAACGTGCTTAAAGTACAAGTTTTATTGAAGCCAATTATTTTTGCATAATTTCACGCAGCCTTCAAACGTGCTATCAAAGAGTTTTTCTACCTCAGTGATGACGCCAATGTGTTAAATGACGTATAGTGGTGTTTTCTTTCGATTTTATCGTGAAATATTCGTTTGTTAATTTTGTTTTATGAATTCGCAAAATGAAAACATTACTACATAGGTACCTTTAAAAGACAATAGTTATAAACGGTTTTCACATCTCAATTTCGAGATCTTTCCCTTTTTCTATGCCAAGTTATATCCAGATCGCATCAGCCCTTTTTGCGTTTATATCAACATAAACTTTCCATTTATAATTCAAGTAGGTACTAAGAATTTCTTATACGTAAGTAGGTAAATACAAGAACTACGTATCTGAAGTAATCACAGATATTTAGACAGACTTTCCACAAAGATGCAGTTTCTTAGATAAATAAGAACTCTATTTAGTTAATGTTATTTTCTTGGCTCACAATAAATCCACATAAAGGCAAACACACGCCAAGCGACTCGCGAGTAATTTTCTAAGAAAATTTAATTTATGGCAAAGTGTCTTGGTTGCGGTCTCTTATATCGGTGAAAGGCGGTAACAGTAATTGTACATGTTTTTAGTACTTATTTTTATTAATATTGGAGAATCTGAAAGTACTAGAGATAGTGAGGACAGCATATTACCTACTTCCAAAATATACTGTTTAATAAGGGATTATCAAATATTTTCTCTTCCATTTACTTTCCTTCCAGTATTGAGTGATTATGTCTGTGTAACGTTTGATTATTTACGCATATTATAATATCAAGAAAAAAGTAAAATAAAAGCGTTGCTACAATTATTATCAACACTATATTTTAATACATTTACGTATACTACAGGTTTGTAAAAGATTTCGTTTGTAAAAGAAATAAGAACTAACAAATGAAAATGTCTTGAGTACGCAAATGTGAGAACTAAAATTTTACATTTAGATATTTAGCACGACTGTGCATTGTAATAAAACTGTAAAAATGTAACTATTCATTTAAAAAGACTTTGTTTCTACTGTGAACAGAAAGATTTTAATTTCTTTAGAGTCATTAAAAACTGGTCGAAAAGTAATCTCATTAAATGTCTTACATACAATTGAATGTTTTCAATATGTATTAAATTAGAATATAAAGTTTAATGAACTGACAAACTCAAAGAAGTCGTTTTGAATTAGTAAGTAATTAACGTATAATTAAACTTATTTCATTTTTTTAAATGCTTATACATATAATATTTGTAGTCACAATCGATTTGTATTGAATTAAAATTTTAGTAACTAATCAATGTATAGGAATCGATCATAATATTGAATAATCAATAGGTACATTTACACATTTTTATTAAGGTTATTTATGTTCAGTTTACTGTTGTTATTGCACACACATAATATGAACACTACAAACAATCTTCTTTGTAGAGTTAGTATGTATATTGTATATATACAAAATACTTAGTAGGGAATTTCATTACCGTGCGAGTTGGTGTGTTCGCATTCCAAAAATGGCGGACACAAAGTTCAGCAATAGGACTACCTACATCACGTCCAAATTCGCAACAGCTGCTCAAATATTGCCGGCAACTCAACGCAACATGTTGTTTTAATTAATGTTATTAATTTCATACTGAATATGAATACTCTATACATTTATGATTGAGAGACAAATTGGGTATTAAGTATTGAGCCTGGATTTCGGAATTACATTTATTTTACGTTCAACAAATTTGAAATCTGTGTTTGGCTTTTAATAAAATCATGTAACAGTTGTAGAAAGCCTCCGAAATGTAGGTACCTACATTTATTATAGGCAGTATTTATTTCATTTAAAGACTGTAGATTTTCTCAAGGTTATAGACACTTGTATTTTCTCGTAATTTAATTTTCCCTTACAGTAGACTGTAAATTAACCAGAGAATTTGTATTACGTACTCCAATTTCCATGAATCCGTTCCACAGAATGTAAATGGTATCTCAGAAAATTATACCCTTGTTATCACAAATTTACAATTATAATTATCTTAATATCTTCCACGCTAAGTGCAGAAGTTATGTTAAGTTACACAAGAGAATAAGATGATCTGAAATCTTTAATGTCTCGTTTGATATAGTGCCTAATAAAAATATAAGTGTGAATCTTTATTTCTTTCTTAGTCATGCAAAAACAAAATTACAGTTTCTAATGTTGATTAATATAAAATATATATGTGCCCTTATCAATATTATATTTAAACTTTTTGAGGTTCAACGTCCATATAAAATAAACTTCATGATAATGCAAAACTGGCCACCAATTCATTGTCAAATAAATAGGTAAAAAGGGCTCTACGCAGTTCATCATAGCCATAATATTCATATTTTATTTATTAAAGTGGTGACCATTACTACAAAAAAACTTTGAGCGTAATTTAATGTTCCGGATCAACTCAGATTCATTAAGCATATTCTAGAAAACTACTAAATTAGTTTAGAAATGATAGAGCAGCACCATCATGAAATATCTCAAACAAATAACAATTCATGTTGTATGGAAATTAAATTTAAATAAGTATAAATTCTAATTATTCTGATTACAATTTTATTGTAATAATAACATTTCCCAGAAAAGGAATATATAGGATAAAATTCCAACGTATGCGGTGTAAACATATTCGAAATAATTTTAATAAAATGTTTCTCCATTTAGAATTGACACAAATGTATTAATAAAATTATACTAAAGTGTTAACAATGACAGTAAAAAGCTTTTCCCAAAGGTCTTAAAGGGTCCTTGGTGGAGTAACGAAGCTAATGACTCCTCAGCCATTTTATAATGAGCACCAAATAAACCGCCCGTCTATTTTCTGACAACTGGAAAAATATTATTTAAACCTGTTGTTTAACATAAATAAAATTTCGTTTGTTTTTTTTAATAAAGGATAAAATTAATTATTTAATTACCTATTATAAAATATTAATTAACCGAAAGAAAATTAATGCAAATTATACATAATAATAACGAGGTTTTTTAATTGTATCTCAAGAATTGATTCACTTAAGAAGCTTACGTGTAAAAAAGACTTTATAGTATTAACTTTAAGAAAGTTAAAAGCAAATCTGTATATCAGTTACTAAAAATACAATTGTAAAGAACTTCAAATGTGAATCCTCACTGGCAATGCGTTGTAACCACAGAAGACTTAAAAATACAAACATATCGCAACATGTGAAGCACTCATGTTCTATTTGTAAAGTTTTTTTAAAAACAATAACTATAAACTGTAAACAATTCCCTCGATAGCCTTCAAAGAGTTGACATAGAAAATGTGAACATAAAGCAAACAGTTTTAAAAGATTGAAAGGAAAATGAAACAAAGTGCAGTGTGATATAAAACTAAACACAGGGCAGAAATAAGATTACGCTTCCAGTAAAAGTGCATTTACATAATAATAGAGCTTGAATTATTCATATTGCTTCAGCCAAAAGACTGATGATTTGTTAACTTTCATGTGTTACAACACAAGGAAAATATTCCTCAATATATGCATATGGTTAAACCCAAAAACCCTTTAGAAAGGGAAGGTCGTGGAATATTTTTATTCCAAAGGCTTTGTGATATTTTTGGTGTTTTGTTTATTAGAAGTTTCCTATATACCGGTATTATGTATAGGAAAACTCAGCAAACAAAAAATAGTGTTTGGTCGATAAAATATCTTGCATTTTTAAAATGAAGATTTTTAATTGAAAATAACTGAAACTCTACATTATAATTTATAGATACATGTGTAGTCGATAGATATTTAACATTCCATTTTGTAACCAATCCGAAATATCAAATTTTGTAAATATTGTTTGTACAATATTATAACCATACTTTAGATTTAGAAAGTGTGGAAAACATGCGTTGTAGAGCGTAAGTATTCGTTTATGTTTAATTGTTTATCTCATCAATTTTAAACTCATTACTTTTATGCTATGCTAACAATAAAACTTCGTGCAAATGTAATACTTATACCATGAAAACATGGGTATCCCATAGACATCGTCTAACTACAAGTACCGTACACTCAATGTTGCGTTTACAAAGGACTAATGTACCATGAGAGTGCACATAACGTTTAGCAAATTGAATTCCAGTCGCCATTAGAGTCATTTGAATGCTACTCCACACCGTAATCAAGTTAAGTGAAATGATTGGAAATTTTCGCATGATAAGGTGCTTTAAATTGATTGATGTATTATGTTACGGGTAAACACAGGTGCGTGAAATTAATAACCGATTGAACATGAATATGCAAAAACAATTATCAAGAATACATTTTTATATGTTAAACGAGCGGTCCGCCCCGGCTTCGCCCGTGGTTCATGTTTACGTTTTCTCTACATAAGAACCATCATCGTAATTAACGAAATCGGTTCAGCCGTTCTCAAGTTATGCGCTTACCAACACATTTTGGGATTCATTTTTATATTATAGATTTTGGGGGATATTATAGTTATTACGTCACAAAATTTTACGTGTTTATGGTTTTAACGATTTAAGTAGTTCAATTACAGAAAAAGCATAAACACTGAAAATGAGGGCAGACAATCATTCATCTTCGACTAAATAAGCTGACATTTAGTATAGTACTTAGAAATAAATAAAACTTCGCAAATACAAAAAATAATCAAAAGTATATCCTTACTTCAAATTACCGTAAACATACCTACTCAATATTAATTACATAGTGAGATATTGTTATTCGATTATTATTTTTAAAGCATATACATAGATTTTTGCCTAATAGTTCACGTCCTATATATTCTTAACTAGAAATCAATTGCAGCCAATGTGCGCAATAGACTGCATTTGACAAGCTCGTAATGATTAATAGAAACAACTGCTGTTGGCTTTCCGACTGTTATTAATTCTCAATTAGCCAATAAATTATAGTGCTAACTCTCCAGTTAATCACTCCTGTTCATGCATTAAAATAGCACATCACTTTAATCACCATATAAACCTTGTTATTTTATTACAAACTCATGCTTCAGGTATTTTTCACACCCACTTTTCGTAAATATAGGTACTTAGAATACCTTATATAGATAATAAAACACACAAAATGAGCTGTTCGTTATAGATACGAACTGTTCGTTATTAAATGGTAGTGTTAATCTCCTTTGAAATGACGCCATTCAGCATCACACCATTATCAATCACAAAAGAGGAACCCGTTATACTTCTTGCTTTGTCGCTAGCTAAATACAGAACCAAATCCGCTATCTCACTCGTTTCTGATATTTTACCTAAAGCCGCAGCTTTTGTGAGCATTTCGTATGTTGAAGTCCTTTCTTTTTCATTTTGAAAACTATTCTCAAAGTATTCCGTTTTAACAGGGCCAGGGTTAACATTATTGACACGAACACCTTTTCCGCCTAATTCCATAGCAATGCTTCGCATGAAATGGTCCAGGGCTGCTTTTGATGCGCAGTATGTGAAATTAAATGGAAACAATGTCTGGTATGCCCCTATACTAGATATATTTACCACGTTTCCTCGACTTTAAATGAGGTGGGGAAGTGATAAATGTGTAAGAAATACAGATGCGCGCAAATTAATAGCCATGGTTTGATCAAACACGCTCATGGCATTTTCTGAGAGAATACTCGCAAACGATACTGTGCCAGCGTTATTTACGCGCGTAAGCGTATAAGTATTTAGTTTTCCATAATGCTTTATCACTTTATTTATAACCCTTCTAGTGTCTGAATCATTGGTTAAATCGGCCACAACAATTATTAAAGTCGATATTGTCGTCAAATATTATCGAACATTTTAAGTAAAAGTTGTTCTTATTGCAGGTGCATTCGATTTTAATTTTAATTAGACTTAAAAATAATTAATTACAATCTAGAATCTAGATTGTAGCAATTCCAATTCACTAGAAATGATTTATATTTTAAACAGATAAATTAAATCCGGGACACGAGGAACTAGCAAGGACAAGAGTGGTGTGAAGGAATATTGTATACAGTCTCTATCTAAGTTTGTTAAATTATTTTGTTATCAGTTATTAGTTCAGTCTCTGTTGGCCTTAATATTCTGAATTCGAAAGTCATTTTAAAACAAATTCATAATAGGGCATATAAATAACTTAGAAACTCCATCGTGGATTTGAAGTTTGCTTTTGTTTAACGATCAAAATTGCAAACAAACTTTAAACTTAATAACTTCGGCCTTGTGAAACAAATTTCTATAATAATAATTAGTTAAGAGGCACATTCAGGGCTTCTGGATCTGTTTTACATAATAATAATCTCAACCATAACTGAGACGTAAATTTGCTGGTCACAAGAAATAATTCTAGAGCACGAGTTCGAGTTGTGAAGTTAAAGGATTTCTGAATAATGATTTATTATAGCACATCATGTGTTGAACGTAGTTTGTTTTTAAGACATAAAAGAGAATATTAGTAGAGTCTCCCGTTGTATCCATAGAAAATATCATATACATATCATATATTTTTAAAGATATATCAATCAAATCTTGTTATTGATCAAATTATGAGTTTCGTAATTCACCTACTTAATTAATCAATCAGTTTTATAGGTGTCTATGAGGATATATTTTTTATAGGTATTAAGATATTTATTGACGTGGCCGGAGCTGAAGAGCGTAACCCAAGACCGAACGCAATGGCCATGACGGCGCACTGTGGACGCCCTCTGCCCCACATAGGACCTTAAGTGAAGTGAGTCAAGATATTTATTCTTGTGTAGTTAACAATAATTTCACCCAGTGCAAGCAAGCGGAGATGCACAAGGACTCCTATTATAAATAACTACGTGAAATCGGAACTCCTTGGAATAAAAGGAAACACAAAGTACATCGTAGTTCCTTGTAACATCAGTCGCATAGTTTAATAATTACTTGAACAATAATTGGCATTTAATATTACATCATACGCATTTTTATAATTAGGAAATGAGGTGTAATTGTATTTTGTGTAATATTTAGGTTTGTTATTATTTTTTTATGTTTATTAGTATCTGTTTTTAAATGATTAAAACACAATATTCAGTTTTAATTGCATTCCAATTTCCAGTTTCTGGAATTTCTGATACAGTATAAAATATATTAGAGTTCTCTAAATTAACTTTCTTAATTCTTTATTCATTTTTGCACGCCTCATATTTTATTTTTTCAGGATCACACAGAAAATGAACAATATAGGTATTACTTATAATACTCACCCACGAGCTCTACATAATTATGTACATTTAAAGGTCTTAGTTAAAATATTATTATCGCTACCAAATAAGGGCTGATTTTTCAATCCTTGGTTAAAACTTATTCATCGAATAAAATGCGTTTATTAAGTAATTTCTGGATAAAAATGAGGCAATAAATGACATTTAAAATATGTCGCAGACATCTACCTACGTAAGTATAAAACGTTAATAAAAAAGACAATAACGTCATGAATCATGATACAGGATACATCCATTGTACTGAAAATATTTTAAAGCCAGCCGACTATTTGAAATATTCATCCACGGGGATTAATTCGCGGGTAAATTAAACCTAGTATTAAACCTTCTCTATCTCTACTCTACAAATATAAAATTCTCGTGTCAATTTTCGTTACCATACTCCTCCGAAACGACTGGACCGATTCTGATGAAATTTTGTGTTCCTATTGGGTAGATCTGAGAATCGGCCAAAATCTATTTTTCATACCTCTAAGTGATAAGAGTAAGGCAGAACACATTTGCGGGGACAGCTAGTAAATATATAGACCTATAGTAACCACAGATTCCATTCCACTGTTCATTTCGAGTTATGAACAATTTCAAAGTTCAAAATTACTGTTTGCGATGCTTTTCTGCGTGATATGTTTGCTTTATATGCAATGTTCCCAAGGACTTTATAAACTAGCTCATGCATATTACTTTGCTTGCCTGTTATTAAATTGTACGAATACAAAATATATAAAAACTTATTTTATAAGTGGAATAGAATTTCACATTGAGTATGAAACGCTTAATATTTGTACAGTTTTTTTTTTTGAGATGATTTGATAAAATAGAGCAAAGAAAGTAAGTATTATTTGTTTGAAAGGTTCATCGATATGATCAAAAAAACTCGAAAGTTCCAGTTGCTTTTTCATGATATCACCATACTATTATAAATTAAATTAAATTAATCTCATTACTGAATTACAAAAATAAAGATAAAATACACTATGGGCTATGGATGCATTTCACACTTTCCACTCATCGATTTATTTATGGGCGATCAATCTTCTATGTCATGCCAAACTCAGTAATATTTTGGACTCTACCGTGGCTTAAACCGTAGTTTATAGTATAAACTTTATACACACGTTTAAAACATACGTTTAAAACTTCAGTTTCCCGTTCATGCGTTTTCTAAACTGCGAAACAGAAGTTCAACCATGAACTTTACCTATAACTATATAAGCCACTACATTTAAATTAAATTGAATTAATTTGGTGAAGTCCTGCCTTTTACAGCGCTATTTAAATTAAAAGAGTGGAAACTTATCAACCGGCAATATGGCTTCGAACTCATTTTCTTTTTATTTCACAAGTTAAATTGCGACTTGATTGCATGAAGCAAAGAATACAATGTAGGTACCTACAGTGAGCGGAGAAAAAGTTTGAATTATATTACATACCAGTATTTGAAATGTAAGACTTTGCATTTTCACAGGTTTCATAGGTTGCATATGTATTTATTACTCTCGGCTTGTTAACGGATAATTTGGTACAAACAATTTTTTAACAGAAAGGCCGGTAGGCAAAATTGATTGTACTTAGGTACTTAAACAGGCTGACTATAAACCTATTATTTTGGAAACGTAGATACTAATTTATTATATTTTAAATATCTAAATAGATTTCGCAATAGGTACCTACCTACTCGTTTTCACTTCACATTGTCGATTCTCATTGCATGTGTTTCTCTGAAAGAATTTTAATTGTTTTTATTTCTCAGATATGAATAGAGATAATGAGGAGGACATAAGAGAAAAATCTTATTGTATGTATATTCAAATTGAAAGAATCACTATTTTCTTTTATTTATTTTATGCATTAAATATTTTTCATTTGTTTGTGCTCACTTTTTACCAAATTTCAAAACTGTGTTCACGGGAAATATAGCCTGTAGGTTGCGAATGTCGAAATTTGCGAAAATTTTCAGCATAAACGCTGTATCTTTTGATTGTGTTGGCGTATAAAATAATAAAATACTACTAGGATAGTATTATATCTGTTGTTTAACTAATATTGCAAACTAATATATCTACTTTCAAAAATTGATTAATATATTTATCGATTAATAGTAGGTACTTAATTCATTTGTGCACAGTGCAACCATGTACTTTGAAGTGAGTTTGAACACAAAAACATTATATGTACTTTCCTTCGTTTAAATAAACTGCGACCTTTTTATTGTTTAATTCGAAGATAGTACCAAAGTAAAGGGGAAACGCTCCAAAACTCGAAGGGTTTGATGAAGGTCTCGTAAAGAATAGAAACTTTAGGGCACGCCGCACGTAGCTTTGTTATTTTCACATTGAAACTTGGAAATTTGACAGTAAAGTGAAGGTAAAATTGTAATCAATGATTATATATGACAATGATGATTAGATACCAAGAAGCTTATATCTATAGATACTAATCATGTAAATCGTACTTACTTACTATTTTACCATTACTAATCCTTAAAAATAAAAGCTTCAAATTTACGAAATAGCACAAAAGTAGTGCCTATCTAACTATTTAAAAGAATTGTTATTATTTTTTAATTTTATGTGCAAAAAACCACATTAAAACGCTCGATTTATTATAGGTACCTATCTAAATAAACCACAAGCCAAGCCCTTTCATATACAGATAGAGCTTTATGGAGGAATAACTGTATGTCCATGAGCGAACCATGGACAGAAAGCTAGTCTAATATACATTTTTGAATAAGAAAACTTAGAATAATATATGGGTTCCGGGTTTTCTTTGAAGACATACTAATCAAGATGAAAGTTAACTTATTCATTTTCTATTTGGGTACATCTGACCCGCATCGTCTTTGACTCGTAGGGCGATAGAATCTTTTCACAATAAAGTGAAAATCTATTTTGCTTTGCATACAAAATCTTCTCATCCGAATATAATTTCCTTACTAATGAGCGGTATTATTATTACATATAAATGGGTTTTTGTTAGCAATGTACGTAATTAAGATACTTAACATTATACTGGACTTAAAATGCACTGCTGAAAACAACATCAAAAGCCTTTTACAGTAAAACAGACAGAGACACTACAGCATAGTAAATAACTTTAAAATTATTATAAAGAAGTACGGAGTACTTACTGATAACACACAAAATTACACTTAGACTATGAGTAACAAGTCACAATAATCCCTTAGTAGCTTATAATCCGGATTAGTATAGGACACTTTTTATCCCACTTCCGCGTAAGATAAAACAGGCGGAGGATAATACACTTCATTGCCCAAAAGTACGTAATTTTATATTCTGTTGGTCTTAGCGTGATGATAATTATATAGCCTTCCTGGATAAATGGACTATCAAACACCGAAAGAATTTCAAATCGGACCAGTAGTTCCTGAGATTAGCGCGTTCAAATAAACTCTTCAGCTTTATAATATTAGTATAGATTTGCTTTTTAAGGAAAGGCCAGCTTCATTGCCCAAAAGCACATCATCTTATATGTATATATGTATTTGGTTTACTTGCGTATACATTTCAGGATCACAGGCATTTTCGTCTCTGTGGGCTTTATTTTAGACGCAACTTTAATGTTCGTTGAGCCGTTATTATTCGGTTGTCGGCTGAGTTGATTCTCAGTCCGTTTATAAAACATTGTTCATGCAGGCGAGCTTTAATACTGTAATAGGGGTCCTTGTATAAAAATAGCCGGTGGATTAATGTGTTTATAAACTCGATTTTCAGGTAAAGGTCACGTGTTTTAACTTTTACATTATAATGGTGTCATTTTACTTAAAATATAGGTTTTAAAAAACCTAAGATTGAAATTCATTCTATTTTTTTATAAATAAATAAATACTTAGTTAGGTACTACTATGTATAAAAAAGCTATTGAATGATAAACGTGTTTTCTAGTAACTTAGGTACGTCTAATATTATTAATTCAATTACCACAATATCGTAAGATATTTAATGTATTTGAGTTAGAGTTTATAATTACAAACATTAAAGGTTTATTGTGATACGAGTACACAACTATATGACGTGATTTATTTGCTCCCGCTAGGTCAATGTTAAACCTTGACCACAGACCTTTCTAAGTCTCTTTTCAAGGATAGAAATATTGTCCATGGTGCATAAAAATTCATGATGGAAAATCTTCACTTCATTATGGTAAGGGATAACAAGGTATAAATGAAATGAAAATGTAGAGCAACTTTTAAAAATAATCACAAATTGTTACTTATATGATGGTAGAAAGTTAAAAGTGCAACGATTTCATGAAAGATTGTAATGATATATAATTATCTATTATGAGTAGAATATTCTAGAAGAAAATATTGTAGAAATATTTATTTCATTAATTTCATGACAAAATTCTTGTCATGAAAAATACACAGACATGTGAATTTATCCTTTGTTTACTTTCGCACACTTACGCATTTATTACTTTTATTAATCGTTTTTCTTTCAAACTATCAAAGGAAAACATTTTCGAGTTGTAGACATTATTACATAATATAAAATCCAGTGACCCTTATACACCACCTTTCTATAACAGTTGTCCCTTCGTTGCGCCTTGGGTATGTAAACATAAGAAACTTTTATAACATACAAACTTCTGCCGCCCTTTCCATAAACTTAGGGGTTATATTTCCGAAAATCATTCATTCCTTTTTACAAATACATATTATTTATGGAACCTCGGTATATTGTGCTTTTTAGTCCGAAGGATTAAGCTATGCGTCAGTTCGTCAGTTTTTATTCAAAACTATGACTTCAAAATGTTGAAAACGATATTTTGATAACAACTATACAGTTTAGTTCAGCAATACAAAAGGTCATTTTAGATACATAAAGAGAAAAATTGAGGACCCTAACATTAATCGTTGAAAATAGTAAAGGTAGAGTTTGTATCCATCATGCTCTAAATTATATTCTTACCCTAATAAAAAGCAGTTAAATAAAAATCCATTTCAAACACGATGATAATCTTCATACATTATACAGCTCCATTGAAAACGTATGAAAACGCAGTTACCTTTTGTTCGGATGACAAAGAAGCTAAATTGTTTCGAAATTACGAAGCAATTACAGACAAGTAGCTACTCTACGCGATAAAAGAACATCGTATAAATTGTCATTTTTCCTTAATTTAATTCTACAGGAATTGGCTATGAAGCGAATTTAATTAAATTAAAACATTTGTCCGTTTCCGTTTATTACAACTGCCGTTGTTAATTCTTTATAATGTTTATTTAATAGATTAAAATGCTTATGAGATGGACTTTGAAGCTATGCCGGAAACATTACAATTACCTACAATATTTTTTGTTTCATGAGTTGAATTAAAATTTATGAGCCTCAGAGAAGACTTTATAATTAATTATATAAATAATAGCCCACTTGTAATAACCATTATACGCTAATAGAAATTCTTAAGTATACACATGGTGATAAATAATAAGGATAATATAAAGTAATGGATGATTTCATCTTTGTTTCTAAGACAACCTCGAGCGTTTAATTTCAATTTCCCATGTAAGGTACTTTATGGAAGTACTGTACGAAGGATTTATATCTATATTACAGGAGATACGTATTTATACCTACCAACGTATTTATTACTTCTAACTTCAAATAATAGCTAATGTTACTTACAAATTCAAATAACTGTTGCTATTTTCCTTGTTTTATGTGTGTTTGCGGTTTATCTTTAGGTTTATTTCATTCTTAAACATTAGGTAAGTAGATAGTACATAGATGAATAATAATTCGTTAGCCATAGATTAATTTGTCCTTGACTCATTAATAACAATCAATGCTTCGGAGGACTAATAGCCTAGGACTAATAGGCTAATAGACTTGTATTCCCGCCAGTGCTTTTTATTTATTTGTGTTTTGGTTTTCGCCTACACCATTATTTTATTAACATACCTACTACTAATTTTTGCAATATTTTATATTTTGGTAATTAAATTTAGTTTAATAAAGATGGAGCAATATGAACCCAAAAAATAATAATCATCCTTGCTCTTATATTATGTATTGTGAAGAAATACTATAAATTCTTATTTAATTAGATGATTTTTTTGCCTCCACCGGTCTCTGTCCATAGCGTCTCTTACGACTGTGTAAAAACTGTACCTATCATGTATATAATATTATGTAGGTCCCGAAAAATGTACCAAAACAGTAGTTTAATTACTCTATGAGACTGTCCTTGTAAGTAATTTGTAACAAAGGGCCGTATTAAATGACATCACGATTCATAACGGTCCTCTTGTTGA
Organism: Colias croceus; assembly: GCF_905220415.1. Classification (NCBI taxonomy): domain Eukaryota; kingdom Metazoa; phylum Arthropoda; class Insecta; order Lepidoptera; family Pieridae; genus Colias; species Colias croceus. The sequence goes on along the minus strand of NC_059551.1, from coordinate 4,326,682 downwards.
GGGCACTCGGTATAGGATAAGTGAGGTGACAATTTTTACATAATTAGCCCAAAAATGAGTTTCTAGGCTAGCGCATTTTATGTGGGCTTAAGCTTAGATATCTATTACACTTTACTGTCCTGGGGTTAAATTTGGATGATAAAGCTATTGCTCTATTTTGGTATTTTTGCTGTAAGATTATTTAATTGAATGACCACACAAAATTTGTCTCATTATACATTACTTAAAGTAGGTATTCGTTTTAAGATAAACCAATGAAACTCCAACAAAATCCAAATTCTGATATCTATGTTTACACAGTTAAATAGTATTTCTTTCTCAAGCCTAACATGATATAATCAGGTCAACTAACTATTAACTACAAGCCGACATGATCCAAACAACTCATAAGAATGTATGAAGTCCGCACAATGTTAATTAATAACATGAACTTTATGGGCACGCAACGTTATTCACACCATTTTGATTATCAAGATACGAGAATTCATATTGTTACGATAAATGCCAGTCGTAAATGGGCGTTTTGTTTCAGTAATTCTGAATAGGGACGTTTTATTAAATGTTTCTTGTAATTTTAGAAGTCACGTTGTTCCTTGCGATATTGATTTAGCAACTAGTGTCCACTATCTGAAGAAGGTAAAAGAAATGTAAGAATTAAGAGGATCTACAATCAACAGATGGTCAGTGTAGAGAACTATTTCTTTCGTTTACCATTAAAAATGTTAATTTACTACAGTAGCCCAGTAGGTACACTTATGCATAACAAAAGCAATATAATAGGTACATACAATATTTAAGAATGAATAAGTGAACGATATAAATCAATATTTAATAAAATCACACACTACAATTTTTAAATTATTTCGATAAAAATAAATCCCACCAATCGCTTTTCAGTATTCCTTCCTTCGAGATTTAGTAGATTCAAGAAAACTGAACGTTATGTAAAGTGTTGATCCATCCTATGCTTGTTTGTCAAAGTCTAATTTTCTTATACTGTTATTTAAAATATTTGATTTAAGTAGCAATAATCTAGCTGTAATTTTTTATGCGTCATATACCTACTGGACTTATATAAAAACCTTTGACGAAGTAAGAAGAAATACTTTACTAAATGAAGTAACAAGGCTGTTAATAAATATTTAGATATAATAATATCTATCTTTGAATTAGTTTAATCTAATGTTAATATTTAATATCAAAACTTTAAAGTTTACAGTAAGTAATTAGGCTCTTAAACAATCTATTTGTTCCTGGGAATTGACTTACGTAAAAGTAGCTCTGTATTTCAAATAAATGTTGTTTTATGTAGAGACAACCTTGTTTAATTTATTTAATACTCTTAATATACCTAACGAATAAAATATTATTTATAAATTTCAGAATCCTCGATATCAAAAGCTCTAAACATGTCCTCAGGTAAGTACCGAATATAATAGATACCCTTTATTGCCGTTAAACATTTTAGCCCGTAAATTAAAATATGTGTATTTTCACATGTAAAGTCTTTAATTAAAACTCACCGCTATCGAATTATCACGCTTTTGTGATCCACGTCCGATTGTCAAACTTTGTTCTGTGTGAAAAATTAACACTTCACTTTATTAAAAATACATACACGCACTGTAAGTCACTAATGTCTAAGGTGCTGGGATTTATAATAAAAAAATACATTAATCAAATACCGTTTTTTTTTTTTACAACAAAACGCATACGTTTCACGTTCAATCCTTCAGGCCACTGAGAGCGGGCTGTAGCTGTAGCCTACAGGAAAGCCTCGCCAGGAGTCGGTTCAGAAGTGCCATAAATAGAAACGTAGATCGATCTTCCCTCTCTATCCTACATCCATAAGGAACATCGGGATAAAATAGGACAGCTAGACGCTGCGCAGTGATACTACGAGCAATGCCGATTTTCCACGACTCCCTCCGAGGTATCATTGGGAAAAGCTCAATGGTTTAGCGATAATTCTTTTCCAAGATTTATTTTTAAGAATTGGGATGTCGTTTACATTTATTTTGACATTAAATTTGGTTTCGCTTAGTTATAGTGTAGGTGTACATGTAATATAACAGTGTAGTTAAAATGTAGAGTTGCTTTTTATATTTTCAGGTTTTATATTTAAAGATAATATTATTTTATTAATAATGTAAATATAGATACCTTACATACTGGAATATTTATCTTATTTGTTCATTTCCTTAATTTGAAGCCTGGCTGTGCTAATGTAGACATAGATTTTTCAATTTTCAATTATTTCAGGTAGGTAATATAGGACCAATAATAGTTATAGGTAGCAACAGTGAATTTAGGTTACTTACTGTTTTCCTCAAATGAATAAATAAATAATAAATAAATAAATAAATATTTCGGCACTATTTTCACACACGGCACGATCCGATCCCATACTAAGCTTTCGCTTGTGTTATGGAAACCAGATGGCTGATAAACATACATATATAATTTTAAATAAATACTTATATAGATAATTAACACCCAGACACAGAGCAAACATCTACGTTCATCACACAAATATTTGCCCCGGGTGGGAATCGAACCCACGACCAGTGACTTGGAAGACAGGGCCACTACCAACCAAGCCAACCGGCCATGAATGAAGCATAATTAAAATATTTCGGTTAATTTTATCTATTGTTTTGTACACACGTACTTAGGTACTTACATTATACTAATTAATTATATAAACATTAAATGATTTTCATTATAATAGAGATCTTAGAAAGATACTGAGAAAAGAAATATAAACAAAAAATAGAATTGAAGATAAGAAAACATACCTGTAGGGCAGTTACGTAGGTACTTACCTTAAAATATGAATCCGTTATCCGATGTAATTTTCAAATATTAAGTAGGTACCTATGTATTATACAGATTGTGAAAGTAAATTGTTATTGTTTATTTTAAAAACCTATGTACATAATTATGATGCACTAAGAGTTTTCGTCTAAAATGTTTATGTTTGAAATTTTATTATGATAGCAAAAACGAACAATTTTTGGAGCATTTAAAAAGTGGTTTATTCTAAGCGAGCGCGCGGGTTCATGAATATTATAAGCGGTGCTAAAATATGGCCGAATTTAAGTAGGTACGTCAATTTCAAAGTTATTTCACGATAAATTATTGGTTGCTACTAATTACCGTTGTTGCGGTATTTCAGTGGTTAATTTCCGAGTTTATTTATATTCTAAATGATGTACTAAATGTTATTTACCCCTTGGAGATTTCCTGATCGGCCTTTAAGGAGGTAAAAGTTGTGAAAATAATATCTGTTACAGTGATGATTAGAGGTTTTTTGCAAATTTCAAGTAAGTATGTAGATACCTTCACTGAATATATTGAGTACAGAAACTTGTAAACACGACTTTCCTATATGTACCTTAATAGAAACTTACTAAGTAAGTAACTATAACTAGCTACTTCTATTAACTATTCTGTGCTACTAGAGAATCGATACTTTTTAAGACAGTAGGTACCTACCACCTGGTAAATATATTATATAATTCTTATACATTTAATCAGCACATACGACACAATTTAAAATGCTCTCAATATTAATAAATGCAGGGCCCCTTACAGAATCATTACTATTCGGTTCTCGGTCGCTAAAAGCTTTCACGTTGGGAATGTAGGTAGGTAATCAAATAGTTTTGCATACCTACACATGATACCTATTAAGGGCCCTTAGTAGGTGAACACGGCAAAATGGACTGTTTTCTATGAGCTATAATTGAAAATATTGAAGCTTTTTCGCACTGGAATTTCTAATATGTATTACAGAACGTATGTGTGATGGGATGACTGTTACCAAAACACGATTGGAAAAATTTTGCTCGATAAAAAAAAATCCTGAAGTTATCTCTAAAATATCATATAAATGCTCATTACAACCGTATTTTACGATAATAATTCATATAAAATCACAAATACATAGGTATTTACCTTGTCGATTTCGTGACTGTTTTAGATTTTGAAAATACTAAATATTTTCATTCACTTTTTGATAAAAATGTGAATGGCGCTTACGATTTTTAGTTTCGAGCACGTTGATTCCATACTAAACGCGGACCCCCTCACCGCTTACCTCAGGCCCGAATAGCTGAATTTTTGCTGACCGCCTAACCCCCCTTAAGTATTTTTCAAATATCCGGTATCCCGGAAAAATTTGAAATTGTCTCATTTCAGCTGGAAATCATAAAATTGAAATTTTTAGATATTATAAAATCGAAATTTTTAACATACCTACCTAATATTATGAAGGTATGTACCTATTATTTTACCTTTTGAAATATGTAGAGGCATAAGTTAGGCATATGCTATTTTTTTAATGTAATTTTGCCCAATGCACATTGTTCAATTATACATTTTATCACATTTAAATTCAACAATAGGTTCAACAGTATGGAAATTTTGCGTTTGCCGCAAAACCGGGATGAAAAAAAACAAGGATTATGATAAATAATGTCCACGTTCAACCAAAATCCGCGTTTTGACTTGATTGTATATAATTACCTATTAATGTCGGCTTTGTGGGAGTAGCTTGAATAAATCAATAATTAACCAATTTTAATCGGATAGAAGTTCAAAGACCGTTTTCTGAATTGAGAATGAGAATTGATTTAAGGTTTGAGAAAACTTATGATACCTACCAGTTACCACCTACATACAAGAAAATATTTATGCAGCATTTATGTGGTTTAAGTATGGTTGGAGTCGTTTTTAACGTTAAATTCTCAATTCGGAAACTATATTTTACTCTCCCTTTTATCAATTTACCTAAAATATAAATTACTAGCTGCACTCCGCGGTATCACCCGCGGGGCTCCACTCCTGTTGGTCTTTGCATGATATAATATAGCCTAATAATAGCCTTCCTCGATATATGGGCTATCCAACACCAGAATAATTTTTCAAAACGGACCGAATCGGACGTTTCCTGAGATTAGCGCGTTCAAACAAACAAACAAACTCTTCAGTTAAAATATTAGTATAGATTAATAGTAGAGTTTTCCCAGCCATGTGTGCTTTAAGTACCTACTTTGTGGAATGCTGGAGCCTGGATTGAAGAATAATACTTATATTTTGTAAACTTTACGTAGGTAGTTTAGTTACCTATCTAATATTTGAAGTCTCGATGATAGAAAATCCTGGCTTGGCTGGTTCGATTTTTGAAGCGGTTTTTCAAATTTTTATCATCCTAATGCAAAATAATCCTCTCGCACGTTTGCTTTTATTGTAGACTAGCTTTCCACCCGCAGCTTCGCCCGCGCATTCAAAGAAAAACCCGCATAGTACCCGTTAACGTGGGATTTCCGGGATAAAACCTACCTATCCTATTTCCCGGCGTAAATAGTAGCCTATGTCCTTTCTCGGGTATCAAAATATCTCTATACCAAATTTCATGCAAATTGGTTTAGTAGTTAAGGCGTTATTAAGTAACAGACAGACAGACAGAGTTGCTTTCGCATTTATAAAAACTATTAAGTATAGATATGACGTCAAAATTCAAATACCTACGTGTATTTATGATGCTGGAAACATAGTGGTTTACTCATATGAGAAATTCTATACCCCTAAGATATATATATCTACCTATTGCTACATAGGTACCTATTCATTATTAGGGCCATACCTAAGTTATGCGAGGAAAATATTTAAAAACAATTCCAAAATGCATTAAACGCTACCCAATGGAAGATTTTCTGTTTAAATTATATACCTAAGTATTATGACCTAACTGATTAGGCTCTGCGGTTTCTCCCCTGGAAAAAGCTTTTAACTTCTAGGTAACTTCTTTCCGTAGTGGGATGCTTTTTAACGGGTAGGTATAGATACTATATTATAATGATTATATCTATAGATCATTTTAAAGCCGACAGACAGTAACAGACCGATAGACATACAAATTTTCACATTCATAGTATATAGATACATTAATATGGACTTGGATTAAATACCTATCTTCTTTAAAAATTAATATAAGCAACTAACAAAGAGAGATACAAAAGAGGTTCGTAAATACTTGAATAATAAAATATCATGTGAGATACCTATTAATCAGGTCCTATCTTATCTAAGTAATAGAAATAGATAATTTATCGTACCTAATTCATTAATGAGTATTGAAGTATAAAAAATTACCTTTTTACATAAAGATATAACAATAACAGACAATTGACTTTATTGAATGTATGATATACTTACTTATGTGTATTTTGTAAGCTATAGTACCTGTCGAGAGAAGCATAATATCTTAGTATGTACTTATTTACATATCAAATCAGTGAATTATAATAGTAATTATAGTAATTGACTATTCTTCGTATCACAATGAAGAAATGATAAGCTGAAAGATATATTACTTATCTTTAATTTATATTGATTCCTTATCTTATTATTAGATTTTTAGTGTACAAACGGCCTATATGGTAGGTAGTTAGTAACAGCGGAGTGAACAACAGGTAAGTAATTATTTTGAAATATATTATTATTTATTTTATTTACTGAGCAGGTTTTTTTTTTATATTTTAAGGTTTTTTTTTTATATTTTTACCAATTATGTGTAGTAACTAGTAACACATAATTGGTACCTAGATATAGGTCCACAAGTAACAGAAACATCATCACTTAGGTAAACATTACCTACCATTTACTTTCCAGACATTTAATTTAGTTTATTATAATTTTATTTTTGAAATATACTTTATGAATTTTCAGTAAAAAATTACAAAAAATGATGTTATATATTATGTCACGGGTGGCTGAGTTGGTCAAGCGTCCGCCCCGGATTGGCGTGAAATGATGGTTCGAGTTCCGCCTCGCTATCGTTTTTTGTATAAAGCATTTGAATGCCATTAAGCCAAAAATATCAAATTCAAAAATTATGTTTTTTTTTTTTTTTTATGCAATAGGAAAGCAAACGAGCAGACGCGTCGCCTGATGTTAAGCGAAACGCGCCGCCCATAAGCATCCACTGGGAAGAGGATGTGTTGCTGTCCTCAAAAAGGAAAGAGAGGGATATCACGGGAATTTATTTAAATTACTGCCGGTTTTTCAGGTGCTTAAAGGCACTCTTTTTGAAAGTCTCCATGTTGTAAGAACTCGGGAATACCGCCGTTGGTAGGTCGTTCCAGAGCTTCACAGTTCGCGGGAGAAAGTTTCGCGTAAAACGCACTGTGGAACTCCGCCAGCAATCGAGGTGGTGAGGGTGGAACTTATTTTTCTGGCGGGAGGTGCGGTAGTGGAATTGAGCGGGTGGGATTAGACCGAAGAGTTCCTCAGAACACTCCCCATAATAAATTCTATAGAAAACACAGAGCGATGCTAAATCTCTTCTGAGCGAGAGCGGATCAAGCTTGTCGGATATTTTAGGGTTGTCAATTATTCGAGTTGCCCGACGTTCAATACGGTCTAGAGGGAGAAGTTGGTATTTTGGGGCGCCAGCAAACAGATGGGAGCAGTATTCCAGGTGTGGACGAACCTGTGCCTTGTACAAAAGGAGTAGATGAGCTGGTTTGAAATACTTCCTAGATCTGCTGAGCACACCCAATTTTTTAGAAGCTAGTTTGGCTTTGTCTTCTAGATGGCCTCGAAATTGAACGTCACTCGATATTTGGACACCCAGGATTGCAATGCTCGGTGAGATATTAAGGGGAGTGTTCTGAAACCGGGGAGAAACAAGAAATGTTACTAATGTATTTAACTACTTATACTTAACTATTACGTTTCAGTAAAAAATGCCAAAAATCGTGTTACGTTACTTCAATGTGAAAGGGCTTGGGGAAGCAATTCGCACTCTACTCGCGTACGGAGGGGAAGATTTTGAAGACGTCCGCTATACTGAAGAGGATTGGCCAAATATAATGTCTTGTAAGTTATGTATGATTTTAATTATGAATATCACAAATATTAAACAATTTTTCTAATCTAATTTTTAAAAAGATATTATTGAATTGCGAGTACTTAGGCTATTTAAGTTTTTATACCTTTTGATTATAAAACAAACGATTTTATAATTTGATATTGTACCTAATAATACACAGTACAAATTAATTGCATAGTTTGTAGGTAATTGGTTGGCTTTAATTGAGTAAGTTCCTAACTAAAACCACCTAGTACCTACAAAACTTATGTGTTTTGAATATTGCGAGAATGTGTAGCGAATAATTTGTTTGTAACCAATACCTAGTATCGCTTCAAACGCTAAAAGCTTCAAATATTCTTCAAACTAAATGAAAGCGATATGATTGGTTCTTTACAAACACACCCCTCGTTACGCATTTTGGCACATCTACATGGATATCTACTTAGATATCTACATGGTCAAACTAAATGAATACTTTCAATTTTCAGCAACACCGTTCAACCAATTACCCACACTGGAAATCGATGGTAAAGTTTACGCTGAGAGCAACGCGATATCCCGATATCTCGGCCACAAGTACGGCCTAGCTGGCGACAGCTTGGAAGAGTCTCTTGAGATCGATCAAAACGTCGATTACTTCACCGATTTACGATACTGTAAGTTCCTTTGTGTTTTAACGATTACTTACCTTCTATAATAGTTAATAAATTGAACGTAGGTAGGTACCGTACGTATGGTACCTACGCGTAGAGAATGGTTAACGACAATAAGCTGAATCCGTGTCTCCACTCGAGTGGTACCTACCAATGTGAAGATTTTTGTCAAATTATTCTTCAAACAACACTTAGTTATTTGATGGTTATTTATCATTTATTTTTTTAGTAAGTATAAGATTTTAACTAAGAATAAGACGCGTATTTTTATATTTTCTTTTTATAAAATTTAAGCTGCTGCACAAGTACACTACGAAGAGGATCCCGAAGTTAAAAAGAAACTACAAAAAGTATTTTTCGAAGAGACAGCTCCGGCAAAGCTTAAGAAATTGAATGATATTATAAGTCGTAATAACGGCCATATTGCATTGGGAAGGGTAAGAGTCAAATTAATGAAATGAATTATTGATTAATTATTATTAGGTGTAGGTACCTAGTGAGTGATACAATTCAAAATTTGACCTTCTCATTCAAACAACCGCTCTTCTGCATTGCATTATACGCATCGCGATGAAACATTATATTCAATAAATCCGCATCGTAATACGAAAACATCAATATGTGTTTCATCGCAATACGTGAGAGAACACTTAAAATACGTATGAGAAGACGCGAACCTATCTGTCTGTCTCTCTCAGGTCTCAGCATATAATAAAATTACACATTGGAGTTAACTAGAAACAAGTACCTACTTACATATCATTGCATAATATAAAAATAAGTCTTTTAATTATCCGAAATTGCAAAACTGAAAAAAAAAACATAGAGACTCTTTTCTAAAAAAAACTTCCGAAACTTGACTATGAATATAACATAATTTTAAGGGTGTTGGCTATTTGCTGAAAAGGCCTTGGATATTGCTAAGTTAACATAAAATCTTTGTAAAAAATTAGTATTAAAATTACAATTCGTCTACCTACCTACTCAATTAGTATACAAATACGAAAAATTTAACTGTAGTCTTTTGTTTCAGCTTACATGGGCTGACTTCGTGTTCGCAGGAGTATTCAATTATTTAAAAATGATGTTAGAGTTGCCAGAACTCGAAAAACAATATCCCAGTTTCCTGCAAGTCATAGATGCAGTTTATTCTGTGCCTAAAGTAAAAGCGTTTAGTGATCTTGCTCCTAAAACTGATGTTTAAAAATATATTAAATTTCTTATTTTGAATATATAATATTATGTAGGTAATACAAATCAAACATCGAAATTTTTTTTATAGAATGTAGTTTAAATATGTTTTCAAATATTATAAACTTCTTTACATAAGTATGTACCATATTCAATTAGTTTTAAATTAAACACAACAATAAAAATTTTATAAAAATTTAATGAAATTTCAATAATATTTCTGCATTCATTGAATATGTAAACAACAACAAATTATTAAGAAAATATCAACTCTTAATTAATGTAACTGGTATGACGCATAGTCTAAATATTTTAACAAAAGAGCATTGTACATTACTTGTGTGAAATTAACACTATGTTAATAGAAATCAAGCATAGTGAGTCATTATGTATATGTATAAACTTAAATACAGTTCTAAAAAGTAACTTTTAAGAATACATTTAGTATTATAATTTAATGATAATTTGGATTATTATTTCTGCCATCCAGTGACAGTAATAATTCAAACAAACATGTTTAAAACCTGAGGAAACTTTAAAAATTACAGTGGATTGAAGACAAAAAGAATGTGGTATTCTAATATATCACTTAAAACTTATGTTAATGCATAGCTTTCAACAAAATCCATCAGAAAACTTAATAACTATGTAACTGTCTTTTATTTACAGTTTTTTTTACATACTTGTATTTCTTATAAATATAAAAGTTGGACGGAATGTCATAAAAATGGATGGAATCATTTGCAAGTAATATAATTATATTACTTATCACAGATTTATCTCTTAACACTGAGTACAAAACATCATTAAAAACAGATATTCTATTTGGACGGACAGATGATATTCTTACTCCATTATTTAGCATGATCAAGAAGTATGATCATGATAATGTAACAATATATAAGGTTGTCAGCATTACACCCAAGATTAATGCTATACTTGATTGTATAGTCACAGATCCATTGCACTCGTCAGCTGAGCAATAGCATTCCTCCCAATACACTCCATTATCATAAACTCCCCAATTACAAACACCTGTAACACCTGTTTCAGCAACGGAAGCACAACGTCTAATCACTTGTCGCCATCTACCGTCCCCTGAAATTGTGTAATACGAAAAATATTAATATAACACACTATGTACATCTACTTTTATTAGCTTATGTTGTTTTAACAGTTTAAAACCAGTAAATCTCCTGGTGGTAAATTATATTTCGCAGATTTCAGGTTGGTTATTATCATTTATTTCGTATTAAAGTCAATAAGGAAAGATTTTCCATTAATTTCCTTTGAAAGGACAAATGCTGTCAATGCCAAATAGCAACTGGATTTCTAAATCGTTTTTCAATGTTAGTTTGATCATGGATTGTAGGTACCATTTTAACATCACAATAATCATCAATTAATGTTCTGCTTCTATTCATGCTTGTAAGATTACATTATTTGTAACACAAAAGGATATTATACAAAAGGACGACAAATTAATAATGAATCAACTTACAAATAAATCCTTTAGGCCCCTGTTGAGTTAACTTCATACAGAAAGAGCCGGGCATATGAGATTCATCGCTATTGCATTCGACTGCTATGTGGCTATCTGTATCAAATCTTTTATAAGCTCCACATGTATCTTCATATAGATTTTGTGAAGATGCGCATTGGTAACACCTCACAGACAAAGCTGAAAAATTATATTAGGTTCACGATACTTTTAAAATAACAGCAAATGAATTATTAGAAACAGTTAAAAAATAAAGTTAGTTACCTGCAGGCAAAGCAGACAGCATAAAAAATATTACAGCCTTATTCGTCATTGTTAATGCGAAGGCAAGATACTATTAATTAAAAAAGTTTTGTGAATTCTTATTTAGGACTTTCAAGTTTTAACTTTGAATTGCGATTTCTTCAAGAAATATGACAACAATGAAATAAATACAACAGTCAAACTTATCACACCCTAAATCTGTATTGCCAGTTGTAAGAAACTAGGTATTTTCTAAGCTTAGATTACAAAATAAAAGACAGATGGAGCGTTGCCGAACTAAACCGAATAATTTATCGTCATTTTCAATAAAGTTATGTGTGCTGTCATTCCGCCGCTGCACTGTACGTACACGGTGCTTCTGTGTGCGTGTAATGTTGCCAGATATTGAAAAATTTCCCAAATTTTTCCCCGACTACGGAAAAAAGAGGGTTATGTTTTTCGAGTTTATGTATGTATGTATAATATTTCTTCGACACGCCCTGAGGTATAAACCGTTGGACCGATTTTGAGTTGTGAGGTTTCATTGCAATGATCTGAATTATTATGTTATTGGCGGTAGTGACGTAGGCTATATACATAAATGAGTAGTCAAGTTTTAATTTTTATTTAAATTCTTTTATTACATAAAGTACCTGCCTACTGAAGTTATATATGGACAAAATAATTGTATTCAATTTTTTATTAAATAAATTACATAAAAAAAGTTTCAATATTAACTAAGTATAATAATTATATTATTTTTTATTTTTCATAATATATGAATACGAATAGCGGTAGTTTTTAGTCGAGAATACGGGACATTTTATTTTCATCATATATCCATCATGGAGTTCACATAAATTAAATCGCCAGCGAAAACGACTATGACGTTTTTAAGCTTTATAACAGTAACAAAATAATGTATTATGCTTATTAAAATAATCTAATAATTATCATGAACCTTTAGTGCACTATACAAATAATCACATTCACGATCGAAAAATCCAACAGCATTACCCTGAAGATCTTTTAACCATATTACCGTTTTACCAATAAAAATGGCAAATTCATTTTCAAAATACTGGCAACATACGTTGAAGTTTTGTATTCCTTCATATCTGTAAAATTATTATTCGTATTAAAAGAAATAAATCAGCCAAATAATCTACAGAAAACCTGTGAAACGATGTTTTATCTTTTTTTTTTTGTTTTCGGGAACAAATTTTACAGCGTTTTATTATCATAGGACGGCATTTTTTTACTAAAATTGCAAACCCTTTTTGACGTATTGCATGACACTATAATATGCGCTATAGCACTGGTGCAGCAACGTATTTGTTTTTGATTTCGTATTTTCTTTGACAAGGGCGACGGGCGGTTGTCATGCTCCATCTGTACTTTATTTTGTAATCTAAGTTTCTAAGTTAGTCTCATTGAGATAATATTACTACGTGTGGAGGAGACACCACGAAAAAAATCTGTGCGCCATTTTTTACTCTAACTAAGTTTTAATAATTATTATCTAGTTAGGTACTACTTACCGATGAAAGTTATTCCTTTGCACTTTTCCGTATTATTTGTGCAATACAATAACACACACGAAGGCATATTTGATGCGTTTCACTTTAAAACAAATAAAAAATGAGCGTGCAGTTACGCCATATGGCGTATGTTGAGCGGAACATAAGTGATGTAGGCGGTGTCGTCTCCATATGTATATCTCAATGGTTAGACTTGGAATATTTAAACTCAAATTAACATAAATGTATTTTATCGCAATCATACAAAATTACATTTATACAGCATTCATTCTTGACAATTAGTTAAAATAAATTTTCATTATGGTTTCGAGTTGGTTCACCAACTAAAAAGTAAAAACATCGTGTACTCGATCGTGTATATGTGTCGCCGACCGCCGTCATCTTGAATAGTTGAATCATCATCGCCAGCAGATTCACTGCTATTAGATTGAAGGACTAGCGCCATTCTCAAATAACCTTGATAACAAGCAAATAGTTCTATTATTGATCCAGACATTTAGGAGTTCAGTAATAAACATATGGACAGTGAAATATAATTATAAAGATAAACATACTTACTAACATTGGTTTTAAATCTAGATAAATATTTTAGCAACTTTGAATGCGATTTGGGATATTGATATCCTATCCTATCCTACTAAACCAATAAAATTATAAATGGATGTGTGTGTTTGTTACTCTCCGCTCAACATACGCCATATGACGTATGTTGAGCGGAACATAAGTGATGTAGGCGGTGTCGTCTCCATATTATGTATATCTCAATGGTTAGGCTTGGAATATTTAAACTCAAATTAACATAAATGTATTTTATCGCAATCATACAAAATTACATATAAAATATAGATAAAATTATGTGTGTTAAGGAGGCAGCATTCATTCTTGACAAGAAGCTTATATCTAATACACTGGAGATTTCGGTATGAACATTGACGTGTAACAAGAAAATATTGCCCAGTTCATGTTTTTTATCACTTTCACACCTAACTTGGTATTGCCACTGTTAATACGAAGTTTTCCCAAGGCTACTATGTATGCTGTAATATTCTGTGCAAAAGGTTAGTTTTTGTACATGAGTTTGTTGATAAATTGCCAACAACGTCATTCAGAAGCATTGTTGGATGAGACAATTATTATTTATGCTAAATAAACTAAGTATCTGAACCAATTATTAAAAAGCGATACTCCCTGATTATGGGTAGTCACCATAATAAAATTGTAGCAACTCTCACTTTGTCAATATGGCATGTGTGTCAAAAAAATTGCGTCGCTTCGAATATTTAAGTTAATATTGTTGCTTATTTAATGAATATTTTCCGAATATAAAGAATGCATTGTATTGTGCAAAATTGCAGAAGTGTTTGGACACCAAATTCTGGCATAGAATTTCACAGGCAAGTGTATATTTACGTTATTTACAATATTCCTCAATACTCCTGCATTTACCTGTTTAGAATCATTTCAATGGCAAAAATTGTCTAATTTAGCATCATTTTAGTAAGCAGTCATGTTAAATTTGTTATTTCCCTAATACTTTATCATTTTTCAACAAGTTTTCAATAAACAGATTTAACAAGTAAGGTAACCATGATGACGAGTTTTTATGGATAGCGAAGAGAATATATTGTAATAACAATATTATGATGAAAATTTAGAACACCATTTTAAAGATTGTTACTAGTAATGAAACAACACATGACATCGATATTGCACTCACATGTAGTTATAAGATTGTTCGTTTTTACATTGAAATTTATACTTTTTTAACTTACCTCATATTTTTTTGTTTTACGTATTTCAGCTTTCCAAAAAGTAAAATAAAAAGAAATATATGTGCCCATCAAGGTTACTGAGGATTACGACCCAGAAAAAAATACCTTTTGAAAAATAAACTTTGTAAAGTTAGCTGAAATTTGTGCAAGGCTGCTATAAACAGTTTTTCTTTGATGATTCTGGCTTGAAATTGACCCGTCGAAGCAACGCGTTTAAAAAGAAGATCTGAGTAGCTAACAATTTGGTAAACAGCATCTGATGCAAAACACAACTTACCTCTATTTACAAAGGATGTTAATGCTATATATCGGTTCATATCCAAGCTTTGTAGCCAAAAGTTATTTATAACTATCATTCTATACCAATTAAAATTGTATGTATTACCAATTAAAATTATTGTATAGTGTACCTATAAAGTATGACCATAATATTATAATATAAATACTGTTAAAAATATATGTCGTTATTATTTATAGACCATGATTTTTAGTTTTTTCTATTTTGAAAAATCCTGAATTTACAAACCAGCGTGGTCACTCGACAGAAAGAGACAAATAACATGACTGACGTCATTGAATGTCATAGTTTCTTGTTTCAAGTTAATGGTCATAGTGCAATCTCCAGTGTATTAGAGGTTAGAAGCTTCTTGATTCTTGACAATTAAATAAAATAAATTTTCAATATGGTTTCGAGTTGGCGAACTAAAAAAATCGTGTACTCGATCGTGTATACAACTTACAAGGTGTATACCTTTATCTATATTCACAGGCTATATTACTTGCATAGAGTAATATAATATATACGGATTACTTGCTCTGTGGTATGCAAAGAGTATAGTGGGTGGTATGTCTCAGTTATACATCCTTCCTCTATGGTGGTATGTGTCGCCGACCGCCGGGCGCCGTCATCTTGATTCTTGAACTACCTATGTTCTTGAATAGTCGATTAATCATCGCCAGCAGATTCACTGCTATGCTATTAGATTGAAGGACTAGCGCCTTTATTGAATGCCGACATTCAATTTCAATAATTTTAGGCCGAAGTGCGAAGTCCGAACTCCGAACTCCGAACGTTGATTTAACGAACGTCACTCAAGTACTCTGTTCTGAGTTCTCAACGTCGTATTATTTAGCTGATTGTAACATAGCCCTTTGAACACAGCGTATTTACCGTGTTTTGGTTGTTGAACATAAAGTAAACCGCGAATTTAATTAATTAACACAATTGTATATTTTTGAATTTACCAAGTTAAAATCAATAAAAATAATGGTTTTATATATCAAGCACATGTTGGTTGCATATGTTATTCTTAACATAGTGTCGAATGGTAAGTTATTAGAAACAGCGTTGTTGTTTTTGGTCACGCCCTGAAATGACTTTGATTCTATCATTTTACTTCCAGCTTTATGTATTAAATGTTGGAGCTGCAGATCTAGCAACGATCCTAAATGTGCAGATCCATTCGATAACAGTACAGTACCAATAACGGATTGCAATCAAGAAAAAGGTTTAAGACATTTGCCGGGAGTAAGACCTTCTATGTGTCGGAAGATAAGACAGAAAGGTAACTTTTACTATTACCTATTTGAGATTTTTATAGAAAATATATATTGTACTAGCTTTCTGCCCGCGTTTTCAAAGAAAAAGCCGCATAGTTCCCGTTCCCGATGAATTTCCAGAATAAAACCTATCCTATGTGTTAATCCAATAAACCCTCTATATGTGTGCTTAATTTCATTGAATTTTGTTTAGTAATTGAATGAAAGAGTAACAAACCCACACATACACATCCTGACAAACTTTTGCATTTATAATATTATCAGTTCAGTAGGATAGGATATCAATATCCCAAGTTGCATTCTAAGTTGCTAAAATATTAATTTAGATTTAAAACCACTGTTAGTAAGTATATTTATCTTTATAATTATATTTCATTGTGCATAACTATGTTTATTACTGAACTCCAAAATGCCTGGATCAATAATAGAACTAATTGCGTGTTGTCAAGGTTATTTGAGAATAGTTTGGAAATATCATTTTAACGTGAAGAAAGCCACAGGCAAACTAGTGAATACATATTATTGTTCTCATTATCTCCTAAACTAACAGCCATTCGTTTACTCATGCAACGTCCCTCTAAACCTCCCTAACAGAGATTTTTTAAACTTAATGTTAATATGTAGGTATTGTGTCATTTGGGAAAATAAAAAAAAAAGTTGTTGTTTCAATCAATTTTATTTGAGTTACTATTAATGTTTAATTCACATCATAATAACAGCCTCATTGATTCGCCTATCAGTGAAAAAAAGGAATTAACAAGTCAAGCTGTTGCGTTGTAGTGTATTTTAAGCATTTATTTTTTTGGATTTTTTTTTCCATTTATTAAATAAATTATTATGTTCATTGCAAATTTTTACCATGTAATGAACCCTTGGTTGTTTAATTAATTTAACTTTTAAATTTACAAGATTTAAAACAAGCAGAATCAAAATTTGTTTTTATGAATTTAGAAATATATTATAACTAGCTTTCCTCCCGCGGCATCGCCCGCGAAGTCAAAGAATAACCCGCATAGTTCCCATTTCCGTGGGATTTCCGGGATAAAACCTATCCTATGTCCTTTCTCGGGTATCAATTAATTATCTCTATACCAAATTTCATGCAAATTGGTTCAGTAGTTAAGGCGTGATTGAGTAACAGACAGACAGATAGAGTTACTTCTCATTTATAATATTAGTATGAATTAGGACAAGACAATTTTTTTTGTTGCAGACCAATCTATGTTATTTAGTTCTTTATATAATATAATATTTTACTACAATAAATCTTTTTCACTAACTCAGGAATCATGATGTTTATGTAAAAAAAACTCAATGGTCTGCTAAGAATAGTATTGACCAAGGGAAGATCCATTGCAGTTGTTAAATCACAGAAATGGGGGTATATGATATTTGCTTATCAACGTAATACTCGCGACTAGATTTTTTGTGATCAAGTGCCAAGTTGGAGCTGGCATCCTCGACAGCAGAACTGTCGTGTCTGGCGCTACGAAAGAGGAACTTGATATTACTGATCGCAGCTCCATTCCTGAACGTCAGAATTATGTAATGCTGGCGATTATTTGCCGGTTACCTTTGCAAACACGGTTAATGCTTGCATTGATTTGTTGCATCTCTAGCAAATTTATACCATGATTTCTTCTATGGGCACTGTACCTATGCCGCGAGAAGAACGATGAAAATATAATACAGCTTTAATCAATTCTTCAAACCCGTCTTTATGATTTTGTTTTATTTTTCTTTTAAAATTTTTTTCAATAACCCAGTCAGTAAAATCTTTTTTGTTGTTGTTGTTGTCCTTTCTGAAATCTTTTCTTAAATATCTGAAGTGACTGTTATCAACATCACTGTGTTTGACCCGTTTATGAATGAAACCGTGTTCAGAAAGGCTTAAATTTGCTTCCCAGCAGTTGGTATTGATTATTGAACCTTCCTGGACGTGTTTCTTTATAAGTGACACAAATATATCTTCCGAATTTTCATTATCGGGACACAATTCTAATCTTAAATCATGATGACCATCCTCTATCATTCTTATGACCCAATTGCCTTCTATATTTCGGCCACAATGAAATTTTCTTTCACAAATCATAGACTTA
This sequence comes from Colias croceus, assembly GCF_905220415.1. Classification (NCBI taxonomy): domain Eukaryota; kingdom Metazoa; phylum Arthropoda; class Insecta; order Lepidoptera; family Pieridae; genus Colias; species Colias croceus. The sequence continues at coordinate 4,308,240 of NC_059551.1, read as the reverse complement.
TCTATATGTACCACTTTGGTTGGTCCACCGATTTTGTCAAGACCGTTTTGGTGCTCTAATTCATAAAAAACAATTGATTCTCTAAAGTAACTAAACCAATATGTAATAGTTTTTGTTGAGATCATCAGGTCATCATCAGTGGCCAATTCAATTTGGGTTTGTTGATGGGATAAACCAAGACTGAATGCATACATCAATTGGAACAATGATGTTATTTTTAGGTGCATATTTTCGAAGAAAGTACCTTGCGCACGGGACACAGACCTTAACCTGCAGGTACGCTTTCGGCACCTGAACGTTCCTATCTGGCCTGTAGCTACCAGAGACATAGGAGTTTTGTGCCTTCGACACTTTTTCTCTCTGGGAATCATCCCCCGCTCCTCAGCAAACTGTAAACATTGCTCTTTAGTGGCTAGTTCCCTGAAGATTTTTCTCCAGTTCCACATAGACCTAAAGCAAAGAACATTTAGTATTAAAAACTATTATTATAAAGAAAACAGTAATATTATATCGCTGTCCCCAGATAATAAAATGATAACTGCCATCACCATAGTTTTATTGTTATGCCTTATTTGAAACCTATATAGCATAATACATCTATATATATTTTTTTTTTGTAATTTTTCTCTTGTAAACCACAAAGTTATACTTAAGCTATTACAATAATATTAATTGCTTATTTCCAGAACATATTCGTACTAGAAAAAAAGATAGTATAATGATAGTGAAAAAGTTTAATATAAGATGACCATGTAACTACATTAGGATCACAATGATGATAAGGAAGTCTGATTTTTATTACTTTTTATTGTGTTCATTTTAAATATATTTAATAATAGTTGATTACCTCTAATATTTTTTATTAAAGAACCCCTGATAAAAGTTAATTAGATATTATCCATTAATGCATATGTCCAATATGAACGAGAATAAAATGATGTGTGTATTACTAAATTTAGACATTAGTCAAATGCTACCAACTTCTTAAATTTTAATTAACAATCTTCAGTTCTGATAAAGTTATTAAAACTATTTTGAAACATAATAAAAAGTTAAAAAATTAGCTACCACTGAGCCTTTTTTTTATCTCTCTATGTCAATTGCTTCCTTTCCTGAAAAGTTGTATTTTAGCAGTTATTTTATTCTCTGGGGATGGGATATAAACTATTTGTTTCTTTGAAATTGAAGAAAAAACATGTTTAATATAACTGGTAGTTACATGTAGGTTATTTTTTTCTTAAATAAGTAATATTGAATGATATTACATATTATAAAGTATCACTAATTTTACAATTAAAATGCTGTAAATTAATATTCTATTTGCAAATTGGGCATGTGATGCAAGGACAGTCAGACAAATTTGTAATTATTCAACAATTTTTAAGCTACACACCTAATTTCATCAGCAGAAAGATGTTTGCCTGAGGAGCCTGTAGTACGACGCTGTTCGCCGTCATCATCGTCAACAATCTCAGATGAAGGTGTAGATCGGCTAAGATCAGGACGCGACGAGGCAGGGAGCATAGGTAGCTCGTTAGAGTCCGACATATGCATTCCCAAAGTTGTAGACAAATGCGGCTCACTAGAATTCGAAACTGATGCACTACTAGTAAGCACGGAACAGGAGACCGTGCGAAGCGGATCACTGCAGTCAAACACTTGCACACTCAACTTTACAGGCGAAAGAGCGGAACTGGAGCACTGAGAATCCGAGGACGCCATTGCAGTCTCGTTGTTGTAGGGCTATATATAGAAGTAAACACAAAACAATCCCGAGTCACGACTGTTAAAACAACCAGAGTCCAGACGGTAACTCAAATGACAGAAGTGAGACGACAGTGACAAGTGACAACTGACTGGGGACAGCGCTAAGAGCAATTAACCTATAGAGTTCTTATATTAAGACAGAACAAAATACATATTTTCTAATCTACTTACTCTTAGTCAATAACAGCATAAGCCAGATTGAGATAGCGATAGAGTATCTGCACTGTCTTCAAACGTAGCGCGCCGGCAGTCAGTTTGTTTTCCAACCAGCTGGTGGGCTCAGTGCGGCAAGTGTTTTTAACGAAATATTTAGAAAATATAAAGTGTACAGTGTTTCTTTTTATTTGTCAGTGTGCTAAAATAACTATTGTATGTTTAGCAACCGGCTATCACTAGTCGAATGGGAGTTTTGGATAAAAACAATGTAAAAATATCTTTCCATCGGTAAGTGATTTTCAGCAAATTGATAAATATTTATGTTTTAAACCTATTTGAAGGTTTTTATCAAGCACTTTTTTGTAATTTTATGTTGTAACTGTAACATTTACCCACTTTATGGAGTTGTGGAATATAAAATAATGAAATAATTTTTAAAAAACGTCACAATAATATCACGTTTGGCATTTTGTTTACCACCGTAGTGTTGTAACACATCTAGCGTATATTATCGATTTATGACAAAAAATCTATTTCATATTAACGTTGATTTATTTATTTTGTTTCATAAATCAGATTTATCTGTAGTTGTTGTTGCAAATAATAGATGTAAATTTTTTACCGCAGGAAAATAAAACATACCACGTGGTTGTTTTATTTGCCCTATGTGTTTTAGTTTTCGTTTGTTGTTTATTAATTTCTCTTTCAGATTATTAATAAATTCATTTTGTTTTAGATTTCCAGAGCTAAATAAAAATGGGTATAAAACGTGAGACATGAGTTGATTGGACGCCGCCACAATTTGCAATATTGTGTTCACTGCATTTCGAGCCTACGTGTTATCAAGATGGATACTCTAGAAGAATTGTGCAATCTTACGCTTACGTTTTTTTTTGTTCCTGTAGATAATAAATACATTTGATTAAAGAGAGTGAATTTTTATTTTGAAATTTTTTACACATAAGTTACCTAAGTACTTTAAATGTGTAACTATGTGAAAATTAAACGGTTGATTAAATGACAGTTCTCATAGTTGAGAAACTACTATTGAAATACATACTTAATATACATGCGTTTTCAAAGAAAAACCCGCATAGTTCCCATTCCTGTTGGATTTACGGGATCAAAAGTAATTTTTCCAAATTTCATTGTAATCGGTTTAGTAGTATTCACGTGAAAGAGTAACAAACATCCATCCTCACAAACTTTCGATTTATTAGTAGGATGTTAGGAAAATGTTTTCATTAAGACTTTCCTTTTATTAACTTGTTAAAATGCTGCATGATTCCTTCATGCTGACTGTGCCTTTCTCCTCACTCCTTTAACATTATCATCATTTCCTTCTTTATTTTAAATTACATTTCAAGTTTTAAAATTTCTTTTATAATGTACTAACTTTCCGCCCGCGTTTTTAAAGAAAATCCTGCACAGTTCCCGTTCACGTGGGATTTCCGGGATAAAACCTAACCTATGTGTGTATGTACAAAATTTCATTGTAATCGGTTCCGCAGTGAAAGAGTAACATCCCTTCTCACATAATTTCGCATTTATTATATACGTAGGATTAAACAAATAATGTATTCAACTGAAATTAATTATAAGTTTTGTTTTTTTATTATTTATTATTTCACGAAACCGTAAAAGCAAAATACATTCACGATTTTATCGATTGAAGCACATCCCATCACTATCACCTTCTATCTATCTAAATACGTACCTATAGTAAAAATGGTGCCATGACTATGTTGAAACGTAGCTTGTTGTCTATAGCTGTCTCATTCTTTCATACGACGTTTTCTTTAGATAGAGAGAAACAAATATATGTAAATTGTATACGCTCGATACAAGTACTCTATAGGTTAATTGCTCTTAGGGACAGCGGGTTGATTCACTAAAATAAACATATCAAAATATGTATTATATATAATATTATGTTCATTCAATAAAATTAATTTCTGTAGTTAATACTTATTATTTACATGTTGTAAAAACTCAAATAAATGACTTATGCCTTTATTTTGGGTACAAATATTCTTCGTGAAATGAAATGCGAAATAGATACTGTGTGTCAACTGTCAGTCTGTCAATTTGATAGGTACTCAAAACAGTGCGGTCTGTGAGTGCGGTTCTAAACTAAAATCGAGAAAAAATTTTACTGAATTTCAAGTATTCTTAACACAAAATTCAAAAACAAAGAGTTTCCGTCAACTGAACTTTCAGATGTAGCTTCCTCAGAACATTAGCTCAGTTTAAATAATTCAATTTAATTGATATCTCTCAAATCTCAATGTTACGCCGCGGCCGTCGCGGTGTCGAAAAGCAACATAGGCTTTTGCTGTAGTAGGTAATGGCACTATATTTTTAGTGTGTATGTTATGAATATTTTACGCGGAAAATTAGACAATTCAAAAACAACTTATTTCATACATGCACTATGCAGCACTCTCTTTTCCCCCATATTTTCAATATAAAACTAGTTGTAATTATTGTGAGTGCATACCTACATAATTGTTTAATAAATCTTTTTATCATTTCAGTGAATGGTGAATGGCGTTACATAAGGGACTGTGCATATCTCGGTGATGTGGGAATTCAAGGAGACGAACGGTTCTGCCTGATGCGTACGGGCACCTATAATATATTTGTAGAATACTGCACATGTAACAGTAAGGATGGATGTAATTCAGCTAGCTTAGCTTATCCTAATGCTGTGGTAGTTGTATTGGCTACTGCAGCTTATTTATTCTCTAAAATGTTGTAGTTTATGTCATACTTACAATTTTCCTCAGTAGGTACATAATGAGAAATGTTAACAACTATGCTTATATATACCTTATGATTTTTTGATAATTTACATTAAATCTGAATAGTGCCAGCTGGATAATACAATCCAATGAAGCACAAATTAAATTATAAAAGTGGAGGAAAAGATAAATTCACATTTTTATACAAAATATCTTGGTTTATAAATTATAATACTCACTGTTCTTAAAATTGTAAGTCCGTTCTATATTATTATAATATATCTAGAATTCTATTGAGTGCCAAGCAAGTATTGGTGATACAGTTTATTTTTGTCTGAATCTCATATTATATTCTATAGATCTAAAATTTTGTAGTTGTTGTGTTAAGTTTATTTTCATTTAATTGTGTACTTACCAGATTGCACATTTCAAAGAAACTTACTGTGTGCTATGATTGACCCAGTGCATAATATAGCTAGCAATTACATCAAGTAAAAACCATGAATACAACTTCTTATGAAGGTATGTAATTATGTATACTATTCCAGTTCTATATATAACAATTTGCACAAATTTCATATGATATACTAGTTATTAGTTATGTTGCATACATTGTTTTAAAACTAGTAGTAATAGTGTTTTACTCTGTCATATTAAAATTTTTACTTTTTTAAGTTATCAAAGGGCTGAAAGAGATATGGAAAAACATGTAAGGAAAATGTAACCTTATTGCCTTATGCATTAAATAATAATTTTCAATGTTTTATTAAAATACTGTGTATGAGAAAGGTTCATGTTTTGTCGAATTGGACTTAAATGTTGTTGTTTGTCTTCAAATTTGCCATATCACAAGTAGATTACATTTTTAGTAATTATTTGCTGTTTACTAGTTCGTAAGCTTAAAATACAAACTGGTTTTGTAATATGTTTTATAAAAATTTTACACTTAATATGACTGAATGTTCCGTCCATTATTCTAAGTATTTTTATACTTTTATACAATTGAATCAATAAATAGATGTATACATATATGTGTTTTAGTTTTTGTTGTAATTTACTATACTGTAAATACTGTAATCTACTGTATACATACTTACAGAGCAGTAGAATATATGCTTACATAATAATATATCTGATTGCCAACAAAGCAAGCGTCTAATAGCAATAATTTAATTTATTAGCACCAATCGCGGATTTACCATCAGCTAATATAATGACCAATATAATAAAGTTTATTTCTTCCTCATCAGCTACATACTAAAATTAATCTAGCATTTAAGTTGAAGAGTTTGTTTGTTTGAACGCGCTAATCTCGGGAACAACTGGTCCGATTTGCAAAATTATTTCGGTGTTAGATAGCCCATTTATCGAGGAAGGCTATAGGCTATATATTACGCTAAGACCAACAGGAGCGGAGCCACGCGGGCGAAACCGCGCGGCACAGCTAGTTTTTAATAATTGCAAAATCGATACGTGCGTATTACGCCGAATTTGAATTAGGTACATGAAAGTGATTTATTTGCCACTGGTTGATTGCTATTGAAATGTTTCATTTTTTAGGCCTTACCATATACTAATATTATAAAGCTGAAGAGTTTGTTTGTTTGTTTGTTTGAACGCACTAATCTCGGGAACTACTGGTCCGATTTGAAAAATTCTTTCAGTGTTAGATAGCCCATTTATAGAGGAAGGTTATAGGCTATATTTCATCACGCTACGGGCAACAGGAGTGGAGCCACAGGGGTGAAACCGCGCGGAGCAGCTAGTGCTTTTATAAGGTTAGAGCAAGGCCTTACCTTGCGTATTTTAGGGGACGCAATTTTATTTTTTTATTTTTTATTTGTAGGGGGGGGGGGGCAGTGTAGCTATTGAACAAGTTTTTGGTGTCGCCACCCTTGTCCCACGAATGCCATCTTGGAAATAGCGGTTGAAATAGTTTTACGATATATATCTCTTAACCTATTTATCTGTTAAAAAATGTTAACATTATTTGTTGCAAATTAAATTCTCTACAACTTTGGTCCAGTAACTTTTTGTCGTAGAACTATTAATAAAAAAGTTTTAAAACGGAAATGTTCAGAAATTAGAGTTATTTACATTTTTCAATACTTATATATTTTTTTTATCATTTTACGTAAAAAATGATATACCATTTTTGTAGATTGTTTTTCGAGGAACAACTTTTATACACAACATTTTTTCATTTCGTCAATAACTAGCTAAGGTTTTACAGCGTTCTGAAGTGAGTTTTTCCGATACTTACGTATTATGGTTCAATTTTAAAATTCAGTAGTTCCAGAGATTACCCCCTACAACCTCACAATTTCACAAACGTTAGTTCTACAATCTAATCAATTGCAAATTGCAATAGATAATAAATATCTTTATTTTTTCATTCATGCTAAAGGAGAACATAGGAAATTTTCGTTTAGTTTCAAGTGAACCAAAATAGAACTTTTAAACGATACATTATTATCTCTTATCGTACATTGTTGATCAAAGGCGGAGTTAACAGCATGACGGTGGATATGTGTAAAAATAAAACAAAACTTGTAACAAAGTAAGATTTTATTAAAACAATATTAGAGTCAAACATTATTTATTTATTTGTACTTCTCATATACATATGCAATTAATGACAAATAATAATATTTGTATGGACACAAGACTTGAGAAAATAATGTACACAGTACATTGTACAACCTAGTCATATTTATCTAAGGAATTATGGTATAAATTAAGAGATTGCACTTACAGAATATAAAGTAACATACAAGTAAAAAGTTACCGGAAGGAAAAAGTATGCAAATTTTTCTTTTTAGGTACTTACTTAGTTAGAATAGAAACGAAAATGAAATATAAAAATATTGGAAAGTATAGCAAGATTAGTATGTTAGTCCTTATTTTAATAGCTAGCGCTAATTTATTACAGAAAGAATCTACATAAAGCCCTTAACCATTTTATAATATCTTATTAATGTGCCAGCTTAGCTTACAAATACTTTATATTAGTGGTATTTTCCTACAATACATATTAAAGGGTTACGATCGTAGATTAATTACGTCCAATAAATTTACGCGTACATACATTATGAACCGTATTATGAACCAATTGTATGTACTATATATGTATTATGTAGCTTGTCTTGAAAATGTCTTTCCTCAGTAAGTAAGTAGTACCAGGGTGAACCTTCAGTTCACCCCCGCGTCCGCGTTAAAATGTAGAAGCCCTTCTGGCTAACATTGAGAAACACCTTACAAAAAAAAAGTAAGTAGTATTAATGAACAATTATGAATGAATCAATATTATATTATATTAGTACTCCTTACGAAAAGTAAAGAAAAATTATAATTATTAAGTATGAAAATTATTAATTTTGAAGTTTAAATTTGATGAAGACAATAAATAACGTAGTTAATGGATTTAAAATGAGATTTGTATTTTAATCATTTAAAATGAGATAAGGATTTGATTCAATTTAAATTCATTTTAAAATTTTCCGTTCAACAAAATAACCTCGGTGACAATGCAGTAAGAACATGTTAATTTCTGTTTTTATTCATTGGCTGTTACGGTGGGAACCCAGTGAAATGGACAATGTGACGATCTTAAATTAGAGTTTACTTGAAGAGTAAAAGACTGATTGGCACAAGAAGTAAAGCCAATGTTTTGCCCAATGCGCCCGCGCCGTTGCAACCGTCGTAGTCACAGGTTTCACAGAAGATGGTCACTTCATTGACGCTGTTGGAGGTGGTTGGACAAGTATTTGAGTTGTCGTCTTGACGCTTCCATGTGCAGCCACGAGATACAACTAGCTGGCCGTTGACTGAAATAGAAAAAAAAAAAAAAACATTGTAAACTATAGTTGGAAATTTTTTCTGCGCATAAATATTTTCTGATTATGGTAGGTGGCGTGAAATCAGTTATTTATCATCGTGACATTTTTGACATTACATTTAATCAATTAATCATAAATTTCTAGGAATTATATTCATTGAAGTAACTATGTAGTTATGTATTTCTTCTCTTTTTACTTGAATTTATGTCGAATTTTAACTCCATTGCTCATCACTACATATAATTATAATCTACCTATTGCTAATTACTTATATAATTACGCAGGAAAATAGGTGAGCATGCACCTCAAGATGATAATAAAATGGTGACTCAGTCATGTCACTGACGCAACATTCGTAACAAGGTTAGTTTGGAGATCGCGTAGGAGTTACAATTGCGTATTATGTTCGAACTTAATGAAAAGCAACTTGTTATAATACGCGAAATTATCAATAGGTACATGCTTCAAAGAGTCATTGTTTTCTTAAGGAGTTATAGGTAGGTACGAGTGCAGAAATAAAAACTTGAAAATCGTAGTAAAACCTTAGATTACAAAATAAAGTACAGATGGAGCATGACAACCGCCCGTCGCCCTTGTCAAAGAAAATACGAAATCAAAAACAAATACGTCGCTGCACCAGTGCTATAGCGCATATAGTGTCATGCAATACGTCAAAAAGGGTTTGCAATTTTAGTAAAAAAATGCCGTCTTGTGATAATAAAACGCTGTAAAATTTGTTCCCGAAAACAAAAAAAAAGATAAAACATCGTTTCACAGGTTTTCTGTAGATTATTTGGCTGATTTATTTCTTTAATACGAATAATAATTTTACAGATATGAAGGAATACAAAACTTCAACGTATGTTGCCAGTATTTTGAAAATGAATTTGCCATTTTTATTGGTAAAACGGTAAAATGGTTAAAGGATCTTCAGGGTAATGCTGTTGGATTTTTCGATCGTGAATGTGATTATTTGTATAGTGCACTAAAGGTTCATGATAATTATTAGATTATTTTACTAAGCATAATACATTATTTTGTTACTTTTATAAAGCTTAAAAACGTCATAGTCGTTTTCGCTAGCGATTTAATTTATGTGAACTCCATGATGGATATGATGAAAATAAAGTGTCCCGTATTCTCGACTAAAAACTACCGCTATTCGTATTCATATATTATGAAAAATAAAAAATTTTATAATTATTATAGTTAATATTGAAACTTTTTTTATGTAATTTATTTAATAAAAAATTGAAAACAATTTTTTTGTCCATATATAACTTTATTAGGCAGGTACTTTATGCAATAAAAGAATTTAAATAAAAATTAAAACTTGACTTCTCATTTATGTATATATATAGCCTACGTCACTACCGCCACTAACATAATAATTCAGATCATTGCAATGAAACCTCACAACTCAAAATCGGTCCAACGGTTTATACTGCAGGGCGTGTCAAAGAAATATTATACATACATCCATAAACTCGAAAAACATAACCCTTTTTTTGCGTAGTCGGGGAAAAATTTGGGAAATTTTTCAATATCTGGCAACATTACACGCACACAGAAGCACCGTGTACGTACAGTGCAGCGGCGAAATGACAGCACACATAGCTTTATTGAAAATGACGATAAATTATTCGGTTTAGTTCGGCAACGCTCCATCTGTCTTTTATTTTGTAATCAAGTAAAACAAAAATATAGGAATGTCAAATTTCCTATAAGTGAATAAATACTTTAGGTGGGCGTAGAGCCGATAGGTTTTGCTAGATTACCTATTTATTCTGATTATGAATTATGATAATCCTATATCTCTGGATTAAGTATTTGATTTTTGATTGAACGTAATTTTTATCTGTCTGTTTCGGAAATCTTAACCAAGACACCACGTTGCGCTAATTTTATTAGATACCTGAAGTTACTAATAATAAATCTACTCTTAACTACTCTTCTAATAATAGGTAAATTCATATTAAGCTAAAAATAACAGAGCAATTTTGTTGATGCTGGACATTGGTATGACCATGAAACTCATAGAAAATCCAAATGTGTCATTAAAAGCAGGCTTCAAATCGTCACGTAATTAGAGCAATTACAGAACAATAGAATTACAGTAGGTACATAAGTAATAAGTAATTCAAATAAAATGCTAACTCACACTCGTTTTCCGCGTTAAAATTGTTTAAGGAACTTAAAAAATGTTGACATTGAAGTACTTATATAAAATTATATAGGTACCTACAGGGTGTAATCGTGAAGTTTGCACAGGCGATTGTTCCATAAGTATTGCAGTTATCAAAAAAACTTTAATATCGAAAGCCCTTTGGGCAAGGGCGTGTTTCATGTAAAATGTTTGGCTATTTCCCGCTTTATTTTAAAAAGTTATTATTGTCATTTTACTCATTAGGTAAAGGCTAATGAGTAAAATGACAATAATAATAAAGCTATATCAGTTTAAATTTTTTTGATATCTGCAATAGTAACGGAATTACCGCCTGTGGACACTTAACGATTACACCCTGTATACCTATTTAGGTACTTAGAATTTTCATAATAATTTGTCACGTTTAAATGATAGAAACTAAGTATCTATTAATTTCGATTTAAAATCCCATTACAAGTTACAATCGATTAAATAATGTTGAGTAATTAGAAGCATAGACTTGTTATATTTTAAATTCCAGTTAGTTATTTCCAGAATTTCAAAAATCATTTAACGCTGAAGTAAGGAGGGACCTATTAAAATGCAGTAGGTGGATATTATAATACAAATTATTAAGTAGGTACCTATTCAGATGCATAAAAATCCTCGAAAGATGATGAAGACCAAAATGTGAAATAAAGAGATTCGATGTTTAAAGTATCATCCCTAGGAACACATCACATACCTAAATACGGTTGTAGTTAAATCACACGACAAAACTTACTTATTTTCTTCTGTTTCTTGCAAGCTGTTTTGGACTGAGTGAGGTAAGGGTAGGTAGCTCCCGCATTCGCGTCACAGTTCTCCAGCCTCAAGTAGCCTGGGTTGATGGCCTGTCCTGGCAGGAAGGGGTCGTTACAGTCTGGCCTTGATGGGTCCAGGTCTGAAGAACACGACCAGCAACGCACGGCTTCACCTGTAATAAAAAACAGTGATTAAAATACTAGGAAAAATGTAGTATCGTACATTGTTTTTAGGTACATTGTGTACCGTAAATGGTTAACAATTAACGTTGCTTCGTTGTAAAGTTTTAACGAGTTTTTTCTTGCAGGAAATTAACTTTTATTTCTACAATAATATTAAATGGAGCCAAGAAAATGTTAAATTGTTTATTTATAAAATATGATTTAACTAGCGATTTGCGATTGTTCAACCATACAAAATAAAACCATTTAAACTATATTGTACTGTGATTTCATTAAGACAAACTTGTTTGCTTGTAGGTAACCTAAGTAGAATAGTGTTTCCTGTCTGTTATCTTACGTGAAAAGAAAGTTGGGTTGGGTATCCTACCTATCTACATAGTATTCGCTTTATACTATACTATCTATTAGGTAAGTATCCTATCTCAAAAAGTACAAAACCAATTTCAATTGGAAGAATATTGTAAGAATAAAATAACCTCAAAAAATAATATTTAGTGAAGTAGGTATATAATGTAGGTACATACATATAAAAAAAATTACGAATAAAACGTAGGTATCACGTTTTATATTTTTCCTCCTTAGCTACCTACTTCGGTTCATTACGTATTTACAGAGGTAATTTTAACCGATGTCACGTGTTATGTTCAACGTAGTCCATATTCTATAACCATGCGTCATTTTTATGAAACAATGCCTTCGACTAATAATAACTTTAAAACGTACTTTGGTTGATCGACTTCTTTATAAAGGTACGAGAATGTTTCGGTAGGTACCTAAGTACCCATAAAGATATTATACATTGAAATCCTCTACAGTAGGTTAGTCAGAACCCTTTAGTTTCTGTGATTGGTTCTGACCACAGATCACAGTCCACGTGGTTTTTTTTATGGGGCGCTTACTGTTTCCGGGAGAATCTAGAAGTAGGTATTGAAAAAAAACCGCTATAATCTATACATATAAGTAATTATACCGCAAATAGGTACGTACCTACCTAGATTGTTTATAAGTGATTTAAAGAAAACTTATTATTACAGTCAATGTTATGGTCTATCTAGCAACAATAATATCATTTCATTTGAAGGAAATAAACATATTTTCAAGGTTCATCAATGATCACGATCACAATAAACGTAGGTATAAAAAGTTAATAGGTTCTTCTCAAGGCCCTTAACGGTGCGTGATGACAGAAGAGTTTTTCTTGACACGCAGCGTTGGAGGTACACAATAGAAATTGGTACTGGTTTCCTTACATAATGTGTTTCTTTGGCTGTATTACGATCACGTGCAAATATGAACGGTACACTATGTAAATTCTGGCAGTTATGTCGAAATGTTTTGGCCCTCGACATTTTAAACACCATCGACAATTTGGTCAAAGTTTACGTCATCACTCCACGCGTGAACTCAACTTCCATACATTAGCACCTGCCTATGTATTAATTATGTTTTCGTTAACTTTTTGTTGGAACTGCTGGTTTATCTTATTATTATTCATAAGATAATTTGAATATTTTATTCTTGCTGTTAACGTCGTGTTTTTTTTTCAATGATGATGATTACTAATAGACGTGTAAGTTGACAGTCGAAGGTTCTAGACTGCGAATTTGTTTGAGATATATTCATGTTATTGTGTGTACCTAGGTACAAACTACAAGTAGATAGAATTTATGTCGATAAAATGTAGATCATTGTATGGAATACCGATGGAAAATAAATAAGATGGTATTTTCCTACGTGAGACAAGTGACAATTATGAGAAAACAACCAACATAGCATTCATTGTCTAGATATAATGAGTTACATAGTTACCTACGTACACCTATGTATAGGTAGGTAACTATCTGTAAACTTTCCTTTAGAAATACTATTTATTCTTCAATAATATAACCTAGGAACGTTTATATATTTGTAGGTATTACATACCTATACAGCAATTTTACCATTCTTTTGAACATTGATAACGCTTTTTCATCATTATCCAATTCATTTTCAATCCGATATGTATTTTAAAAATTACTGTAGAAATAATATTTAATATAGGCCCATTTTATTGCTATTTAAGTACGAAATAATTTACTCATTAACTAATTTCCTTTGTCAATAGCGTGCTTCATTACCGTTACCAATAAATAATGATCTAATAAAAATGTCGTTAATTTATAATTATGTCCATTGCCTATTCATTGTTTCTACGCATATTTTAATTAAAAAGTTGAGCAAATACCTACGTAGGTACCAACCTGGTTTGTACGTACAAAACTAATTGTGCCTCTATGTTATAAAATAGGTAGGTACCTAATTGAGGCTAATAATATTATATAGGCACACTCCAGAGGGAAATATCATAGTTTTTCCTATGAGGAATATAACTAAGTAGGTAAATTATCTAGTTAATGATTATTATTTTTATCGAATTATTAATAAATCTATACCACGAAAATTGTCTTGTAATTTTTGAATCTATTTTAAATTAAATACATTCACTCAAGTATATTTCACGAATTTACACAACTATTAATAAACTACATAACTACATGTTTACTCAAGTGCTTGTTATATAAGTTAAATAATCACATATTTCATTTCAACTCAACATAATATAGGTATAAAATCAACATAATATATATATATAACAGTTTAATAATAATTAATAGGTACCTATATTCAATTTAAAACGCGGAAGTGGTCACAAGCTTCGATAAGAACTGAAATAAGTAGGTACTAAAATAAAAAATTTCATTACAACAATACCCTACTAGGTCACAGATGTGTCCAATGTATATTTTTCTCTGACCCACTTATCAAAAATTCCACTTAAATAATTCAAAAGGTGCACAAACTATTAATCACGTTACAATACTATCAATACGTGTTAATGGAGCTATGGTACTGTTTGCCAAATAAGCGAACAATTATTCCAAGAAAATGTTCTGGAGCTGCCAAGAACTTGAATAAAGATATTTTATATTGAGGTAGAACTGGACTTCAATATTTGTGGAATATAAAATTATCTAAACTTAAATTGTAGGTATGTAGAGGCTTTTCGAATTCACGAATTATATATTTTTTTGCTAACCTCTATACGAAGTCTGCAGTTAGTTAAGTTATAAAATACTTTAACTATTTACAAGACGATTAAATTAATGTGTGAGAAAATCCACACTTGAATATCACAATGGCAAAACTTTGATATTATTAGATATAAAATTTCCAGTTTTGGAAGCATAAAGCTTTTTACACGGATAAACTAAATCTTAAATTTTAGTTTCTTCCCAACCAAATCAAAATCATTTATTATATTTTTATTGGCTAATTAATGTGATAAAACAAAAACCACTAAGTACTAGTTAATAGGAAATAAAAAAAGGATCCGTTTAAATCAAATAAGCTAAAATTAGATAATGTATGATTACTGTCTGGTAAATCTTCAATAATTATATTGAACGACTTTCATTGAAAAGAGCAATTTGTCTCCTTCCGGTCTTTAAGACCCTAATGTTATTTAATTTATCGCTTAATGTAGTGACAATATCAATAAAATAGAATAGGGGAGAAATTTGTCTCAGGCTTTGAGATATATTTTTGTTTGAGGACTTTTTATAGTCATATATGCTACCATAAAGTTTTTATATTTTGTTATTTCCAAGGCCAAAGCCAAGCGATTCCCACATAATTAATTAATGAATTTTTATGAAAACACAAAAAGTGTACCTATATAATTTGAATTATTTTGTTACTACACAGTATAATTTTCGCACATATTTTTACACCTAATTTATGTACCGATTTTTATTCAGAGAGTAGCTATGAAATTTTAAATTTTAATTATGATTTTCATCACCATCTTCCGTACAGCATGTTGATAGCTAATCCTTCAACGGAAGTAGACCACAGACAATGGGCCTATCCATGACCTCATTAATTTAAAGCAACGGCCTTACTAATTGGCGAATAAGGTGGTACATGTTCATAGTAGATAATTGTCCTTGCTCTTTTAGTAGTAAACACGAAAGCCGGTTTGTTTAGTTGTGATGGAGCAGTAATGTGCTTAATGTTTATCGTTATCTGTCCTCGTACCATGATGTCTTAAAGCAGTATTATTGCCAGTGTGGATAAATTACAGCAGTATAGAGATAGGCTAGAATCTAGACTTAGTCATCACTATCCCACGCTGGAAATAATACTGTTACTGTTATTATCATGGTTACCTACCCCCTTTTT
This sequence comes from Colias croceus, assembly GCF_905220415.1. Classification (NCBI taxonomy): domain Eukaryota; kingdom Metazoa; phylum Arthropoda; class Insecta; order Lepidoptera; family Pieridae; genus Colias; species Colias croceus. Next base: position 4,292,381 of record NC_059551.1, on the reverse strand, counting down.
TTTCTTTTTTTTACAGTGGGGAAATCTTCCAAAGATACCCACTGCCCCCGGGGAAGGAGCCGTGGGTTATGTCGGATTCTTACCGACTATAACCCGGAAACCCCACTGTGTTCCGTCGAGCCGCTTTAATGATGGGGCCGCGAGTATTGGTTGGAATTCTTCCGCAAAATGTTGTTCGGTCAGGACGATTTATCAGTTAGGGATATCAATATGGACAAGGTATATAATAAATGCAAGATATGGTTGCAACTTGCAAATCAGTAAAATAAATCATTTAACTAGGAGGCGTAAACACCTCAGTAAGAAAAAAGTAACAATGCCAACAAACGTATTCCGGCTTACAACTTCCAGTTCAAATTAAATATACTACTAATTGAATTTATGTAGATCTCACCTAATCTAATAGCCAGTGTGAGTCACGAGCTGACCCCTGACACAGCTACAATGGGTCATGGTTTTCTTAATGAGGTGACATTAACTGTGTTGCATGTGTGCATTCTATGTGATGTAGAGTAACGTAGTTTATATAGCGCTCGTAAGCATTATCACAGATAAAATATTATAACATAGTGATAGGTGATGGAATATCTCTTGGGAGTGAACGTAAGACACGGTCTCGAATCCCGTTTTCGACTGAATTTTTAGACAACTTTAAAATCTTTGCATAAAGCTTATGATAATAATTTATAACCTATCTATTAACTCATGTATACTGTTTAATTGTTATTTTTTATATTTCAACTTTGTTTTTCGTAAATTTGTAAAGGCGATTTTAAAATCTATATATATAAAACTCATAGGTGACTGATATAGGTAGTGATCTATCAACGCACAGCCCAAACCACTGGACGTATCGGGCTGAAATTTGGCATGCAGGTAGATGTTAGGACGTAGGCATCCGCTAAGAAAGGATTTCCCGAAATTCTTGCGGGAACGGGGAAAAACGGGGATGCACGTACAAAGTCGTGGGCGGAAGCTAGTCGTCATATATTTTCGGAGACTAGTGGGTACCTACCTACTTACGGAAAAATATGTGCGAAATCAAATACCAGCAGCTTACAAATAATATTTTCGAATGAAGCTCACTTACAATCTAATCATTATCTCTTTATACTATTTATATGTCAATAGCGTTGACAATGGGCATTAATTTACAATAATGGTGTGATTTGCCATCGTTCAAACACAATGAGAATTCTATTGGGGTCTTAACTTTTTTATTGATTCCCATTAGGCATGCGGGCTTTCTGATAAAATACTTATATTTAAAATTATCACTAAAACTAACGAAAGTGTTATTTGTAGTTACCTAAGTGTTTTTGCAAATATTTTGCTAAATACTTCAGCCTTGTTCAACAGAGACTGAAATTACCTTGATAGTATAAATTGCTTCTAATGATTCCTGTGTTATTTATCAAGCAAATTTCGTAACGCGTAGGGACATTACCGTAGTCATATTTTTAGATGGCTAAATATACGTGTGACAGGGCTGTGTGCGAACGGATACGATGTTCAAAGATATATTTTGTTTACACAACTAGTTGCTGTTTTTAATTAGGTACCAGAATTTATGTGTGAATTAGTTCACGAATTTTGAATTCGTTGTACTGCTTCTTCGCTTTCGTACACGTGAAATTTGAAACCGACAACATTGTACATAATAACTAATAATAAACAAGAGAAGCCACGTTTATCAACACTACTTATATTCATGAATAGCTGTTGGTCATGTCACTGTAAATAAAATATGTAACTATAAAATATAATAGATATTATGTTTTTTTAATGAATCAGCAGACTGTGAAGTTGGTGTATAAATTATACGAAAATTTGATACGTTGATTACGAAATCATGAAATAGGTAGGTGTGTTAATGAAATATTATGAGGATGTTGTTTTAAATTTATAGTTTCGATATAGGTATTTGTAGGTTCCTACGTATTATATGAATACAGCTAAGAATAATGAAATAAGATTGCTTTTGCATGATATTATATCACGTTTCACGTTTGTTTTATATATAGGGTTGTATAAAACCTCACTGGTGCTGTAAAAATTTTTACGATTTACGCATGACGTTAATGTAGGTTACGATATTGTAAACATTGTATTTTATATTAGCTTCCGAAATCGGAAGCACTGAGATAGCTGAATGATGTCTTACGGAGTGCCAAGGACGGAATGCATTTATTAAATGCTCTGAATGAAGTACCTACCATGTCCTCTTGTAGGGAAAATTATATACCTATTTGAGATATTCATAACTAATATATTTTTATAAGTTATAAGTAGTTATTGTACTTGTAATTACGTATGTTTTACTGATCAAATTTTCCGTATAGAGAAGGAGGTGTTCAGCCTTCTGTACCCCATGTAGTTACCTAGGTATATTTATTTAAGGTATTACAATCTACTGGGGCTGGAAACTAGAATCACGGCTTAGGATATACGCTTGTATGTTTACCATCTTATCGAGGATAATATTTAATACTGTAGGTACAATTTATTACGCTCACAATATTATGTGGAATCCACGCCTCCGTGTGTGTTACCATACCAATCAAGATTTACAACTACGCCGTAGCAAATATTTAATAACATTTTTGCACTCATAGTAGGAAATCGTTGTACTCTTCGGTGTTAATTTATTATTTCAACTTGTTTAAAATGAGTAAAATTAAATATCTAAATAAGAAAACATATCGAAGTATTGTTGATGACGCTGAATATCTCGTACTAAAAGAACAATTTTATGCTGTTTCAAATTTCATAGAATTTTCATACTGTTTTGCTTTAAATTGATTTTAAGTAGCTGATATGAATACAAATATATAAAATCAATGGACTATAAATGTAGGTGACGAGAGATAATATTATGTTTATGTACTAAATATTCTATATTATAATACGAATATAATAGTTAAATGATGAGATCATACACAAGTTATTTTTCCTAGTTCTTCCCCTTTGTTTATTCGTGTGGGTTTGGGGTGTATTTCAATTACTACGTGTAAACCCTGCATAGTTATTGCTGCCTTTAGTATAGGAGAATGAGGGTTGGTAACATTTTGAGAGGGTGATAGGTGAACTGTTTTAACTGAGGGTGAAACCATAATAACGTTTTCGTCATTACCACTTTTTTGGATGCATAAATGAGAATTTTGTTTTAATGTTGTTCTGGTATATTCTTTGCAGCAGCGTTTGTGGTTTGCCGTTCCAGTTACATCCAAAATTGTAATTTACATCTGAGTAATAATTTAATAATTGATTTTTAATTATTTAAATCTTCGTCGATCTTACAGCTAATGGTTCGATAAGTCAAATCAGTATAAAATGGTTGTTTAGGTTCTTATTTTAAATGTTCTTAGACCAATACAGACCAATATAGCTAAGAACATAATAAATAATAATATATGCTATCCCATATCAGGTATTCTTATCTAGGTATATTCACTTTCCTTTTTCTAAGTGTTTAATGTAGATTTAGTTGGTACTATCTAACTGTTCGTAAATGTAGGCGTAGTATGGAATTCAGGTCATCAATGAAATACTTAATCACTAATATTATAAAGCTGAAGAGTTTGTTTGTTTGTACGCGCTAATCTCTCTCTCTCTCTCTTTGTTTTTCTGGTCCGGTTTGAAAAATTCTCTTGGTGTTAGATAGCCCATTTATCGAGGAAGGCTATAATGCGTATACCTAATAAACATCACGCTAAGACCAACAGGAGTGGAGCCACGTGCCACAGCTAGTGCATCATAAAAGTGATTCTTATAAGAATCCAGTAAGAATCAACACAACTTCTTCATATAAAAGAATTCTCCATGCAGAATTGGTGAATGGAATTCCGATTTTTAATTTCTTTAAAATTTTTAAGATTCAAGAGAAAGTTCTGCAGTCTTCATTCGGATGAGAAAAAAACATATATTTATCTGTGTCAGATTGACCTAAAGTACTTAAAAGTGAAAGTCGCCGATGTGCGGACGTAACATGTCGCAATCCGCACCGTAACAGTCCCCTCTCTAGTTCATCGTACTTTTATAGTCCACAGAGTATTCAAAACATACCACAGTCCACAGATTATGCAATTTATTTTGCTGACTTTCAAAGACTCAACTCTCAAGAACGATTGGCCGATTCGACTGGATTCGATTAATAGAATGTTGTTGATGAACATTGTAAAAAAATACTGCGCATTAAAGGCTTTATGTTGCTGCTATTTAAAAAATAGAGTTTACCTAAGTTGACCTTAGTATGGATGTATTTAGGTACATACTTACTTATCTGAAAGAGTTTGAGTTTTTAAAAAGATACCATACCTATCCGAGTAAACACAATAATACCTATAAGATTACAAAATGTATCATAAACTGGTCTCGGGCCGGATCATTGTGATAAATTGCGGTGCATTATCATAATTGCAAATATTATTCTTGATAAGGATGAATTGATAAATCGCGTGTATTCTGAGGTAAATAGTAACAATAAGCCGAGTAGGTATATCTCGAAATAGAAATACCTACAAGAGTTTAAGTTATTCTGATCCTGGTCTTATATATTTCAATTCTAGCTGTAGGATCCATGCTTTGTAAAAAAAGGAGACAACCGCTTCGTCTGCTCAAGTGCTCACACACAAAACTAATAAGAAATAAAACTGTACCTACTACTTCTAGGTACTAATTATATAGGTAACAAAACATCATACCAAAAATAGGTATATCGTTTTCTACGTGCAAGAATTGTTATTTACTAAAAAATGACAAACCATGTGTACAGCAGTCGTTTAATATGCGCAAAGGTTTTTAATGTGTTTTGCGAGTTTCTAATCTCGTTTTACCGGTTTTAAAGAATTGGCTTATTAAGCTGCGCACACGCCCATAACAAAACGTTAAACCGATTCTACAGCTAAACAAAATTGTTGGCGCGCAAAATATATGCAGAATTTGACAACAATGAGTGGATGTACCATACTATCTAAATAATTGCGTGTGCACATTTATGAATAAAACATACTACGACTATAAATATAACAATCCCATTTTCAAAATATTAAAAAATGAATGCGTCACACAAAAACAATAAATCAATCCATTAAACCAGTTGGCCATCAACCCATTAAATCATAAGTTGTAAAAAAATAAATTGATACTTACTGCTTTTTATAACCAAGGCAAACAATAACACAGGCACAATAATAGCAACCTTGGCCATTTCGAAAAATGCACTACACGGCCACACGTTCTAAATATACAAAACGGAATATAACACGATCGGTTCGCAGCGATCGCAAGCAACAAATGCCAGCTTGCACCAACCTAACCGCTCACCGCCTCGCCTTCGTGACATAAGAACGGAATGTTTTTTAATCTATGTGTTCGTGCATTAGTTACAGATATTTTGGCGGGAAAATTGAAGCGGATTTTATAAATTACATCAGGTAGGTAGATAAGTAAAAAGGCTCATAGATACATAGAGTCAACAAAAAATCAGTGTTATAAATATTGATTAATAATATTATTCAATGCAACCACCACCAATATAATCATAAAAAGAAGTAGGTAACAGATATCTACAAAAATATTGGCGAACATAATAATTATAATATCATATTTTAACTCTTACTTAAAAAATTCAAGCAAAATATAACATCATCAAAATATGTAAAAATTATCCATCTTAATTTGAAACACCAACAGTCTATTTCATTTCCATTCATTTGAAATTGTATGTTACCACTAATTATTATCAGTATTGCTAAGTAGCAAATGCTTTTTAAGAAAAAAATATTAACGAAAGAACTCACTGATTTGTAAGGTTTAAGTATGTCATAACGTAATGGAATAAGTAGGTCAAAACTACCCCTTAGTTCCTTCCAATTTATCAGGGCTGAAAAAACATTTTCACAACAACCATTTTTACAGTCGGGACAGTCTCCCTCAGGTCAGAGACCTTCATTATAATGTGGTGCGTGTTGCCAGCGATTCGTTTTGATGACCCAGATTTAACTGATCAAACACTTTCTGGTGGACGAAAGTTTGCTGTTTACGCAAAGCAAACCCATAAATATCGAGACATTTCTTATCCCTGTTTATTTGATAGTACATATTATATAAACAGCATTTACTATTTAGTTTATAGCCATCTAGTAATCTAATAAAAATAACTCATCAGTTATTAAATTAAACTCAGTTGAGAGTTTGTTTGAAAGCTAATCTGTTGATAGTTTTTCCGTTACAAAGCTTTCTTGTGTTTTTAAATAAACATTATTGATTTTCACCAAAGTAATATTGTCATAGCATAATTCATTTCAGTAGATCTTAATACAATCTACTTTCAAATAATACCGTTAAAATTTGTTATTGTTACTTGTTAAACATGTGTGAACGGAACACGTGCATCCCAATTCCCAAATACAATTGTCGGATGTTTAAACTTTAAATTTTATGTTATTTCAGTATCAAATAGTATCAATATTACAGAACATTGAATGAGAAAGCTATTAAAAAGTTTTATTTTTGGTAAAGTTTATAGGAAATACGTTCTTGGCATACGATGGGTGTATTTTGATTCCGAGTTCATTCTAATTCGAGTTAACGATCGAATGAAATGTTATTTTGTATGCTTAGATTATCCCAATTTATTTTCTTATAGGTCGACTTTGTTAGGTATATTTATTTTTATAATAGAACTTGCATATCTTTTCTCTGTATATTTTTTCCTTATCAGAGTCTTAAAACTTAGGTTACATTTTACTTTAGGTACACCTAACACAAATGTTACACCTTATCAAACAACAAAAAATTTGTTAGTTATAATATGTTTATTTTATGGGTATATAGTAAAACAAGGACTGTAGGAAATATTTTAATGAAGTAACAACTATTGAGACCTTACATTTAACCGTTACTAAATCAAATCAGTTCAAAGTCCATTAGAAATCGATCATAAAATCATCAGTAAGCATCATAATATTTTTATTTATATCTATATTTGTTCTTTCAAATTTCTATGAATTTATGGTGGATTTACACATTCGTGTTCGTTCACTATTCACAAATACTTACTCTTAATACGAATTCGCGAATCTGAAAACAAATAACTAGAGCTGTAGAGCACTGTTTACACATTATGCGTGATCATTCGGCTCGCTATTCGCACGAAAGTGTAAATGCACCATCAAGTTTCTTCAGCATTTTATGTGAGAGTGAATTTCGTTAAAACAGGAGTTACTACCAACATAATGAAAGCGATGGTAGCATCTACCATAGTTGCTCCACTAGTTGTATTGCATAAGTTGCCGTCACATTCTTCACAGAACAATAGTTTGACGATATCTGGGAATTGTGCATGGGCTTTTCGGATTTCGGCGCAAGTGCCTTTCTCTGTTGTGCAGCCACGTATATACCAGGGCCTGTCTAGATCTAGAAAGCAATGGAAACATTAATTAAGAATAATATTTAATAACAATTTTACATACTATGTATGTAAGAGAAACTTAATTTGATGAGTTTAGATTTTTGTAACTATATTTAATACATAAACTACCGTGTACAAGGATCATCCAAAAAAATATATACTTAGGTAAATAAGATTAATCACAACGAAATTCAATAACTTGAGTTTACATTTATACCTAATGGTTGAAACAAATATGAAGAAAAATATAAAGCAGCTCTTTGAAGCTACTAGATTGAGATATAAACGTGACTAAGGACTGTTCTACACCAACTTACATCTATATTTCTCAGCATACACCAAACATCGGGGGGTAACGTCAGAATACACCGGGCACCACTTCGTCGGTGTCATTTCGTCAACTGTTGGGCAGTCGGTACAAGAATAGCATTCTACAAAAGCATATTGTGTGTTCTGGGGTCTTTGAGCCACACCCATAGACGAAGCCTGTGCGTAGGATCCCACTCTGTCGGTATCGTTGTCCAATTTCTCAAAAGAATTGTTGTTGTCGTTGTTAAATTTTTGATCTGCGAAAAATTAAAAAGGAAAAAATTTGAGGCGCAGAGCGAATTCAGTGCTGTGTTTCTGTTAAATTGATTATTTGCTGGATTCTTTAATTTCTTAAATAAATATCATCCCAAATTTTAAAGGCTATTCTTTCATCGGATATTATAAGCGTATATAAAATCACAAAAATCAATAAAACAATAGTTACCATCTATATAATATTAGCTAAATCAAAATTTTGATTAATTACTTACCTGGCATAGCATTCGAGTAAGCTATGAATCCAAAAGCGAAGCATGCTGAAAAAAGTATACATGTTCTAGACATCTTGCTGAAAACCCAACGCTCAGACGTTCACGTGATATTTTATAAAGGCTTATAACAATGTTATCGATAAATTCATCATGCTCAAAGGGCCAAAAACGCATTCGTTATCTAATTGTTTAGTTCTTATAGTGCATGAATAATGTTCTTTTTCAATCGAATATGATTGGCTGTGTAGACTAGACTTCGTATACTTCATATTTATTTATATATCGTGGCAAATGTCCTTTTCAGACCAAAAATGGATTAATTACTCATTAATTAATTACTTTGTTGGTATGTATTTTTGATTTCAAAAAAGTGCCATATTTTTTGTTGTATGAAATATGTTGAATTATTATACATATTGGTTTTATTTATCTTATCCTTGGTAAAAGTTTATACTTAGTATAATATTATAGGTATATATTATCTATATTCTATGGTATGGTATAATGTATATTATCTGTGATCACTATATGTATTAACATAATAGGTATAGTGATAATGTTATAATTTCTCATAATAGTACTAACTCAGGTGTTAAATAAAAAAAAAACTCAGTGGTGTATAATTTAATTTATTAAAAATAGTAAATGAGAACAATAAATAAATGTATATGTACAGGAACAGGACTTATTACTACTTAAACTACATTGTCATTATTCAATAATTCTTAGTTAAATAAAATAATTTATTTTTATCTTTAATCTAACATTAGGTATTATATTATCTACGCATTTTGTTAAATATAGTCTATATTTTACCAGTGGAGTTTTGTAAAACAAAATATTTTTTTTGCTCAGCATATTTTAATACTTGAAAGACAGCAGTCACAATAACAATTTCACCAATTAATTAATTTTGATCGAATTATAGAAAAATAAAGAAACAATTAATGCAATGCCACTTATAGCAATGAAATAAGTGCAATCATTAGCATTGTAATAGTAGCAAATACTTTATTCGCTGAATTACATAAATCTCGGTCGCAAACAAGGCATCGGCTCAGATTTTGTGTTCGATCTGTACCCAAAAGTCCATTGCAGTGTTCCATAGGGTCATCTTCTTGAACGAATGAACAACCTCGCATCACGACAGTTCTGTTTTGGTCTGTAATGAAACAATCATATTATATTCTTGTCAATTATCTATTTTGTATATTTTGTGATTCTCCGGTCTCTACAAAGTCTGGTTTGCTATTTATAATACACGTCCAATGTACATGCCTCGTGCACATATAATTTAAAAAGAAAAGTCTAACCGTTTATAAAGCTTTCACATTCATTCTGCATTGAGATTTACAAATATTTTAAAGTCGAAAGTTTGTATAGATGTACACCTTTGGTGTAGTACTTGGTAGAAATATAAATTTGCTGAAACTACTTATCTAATTTTGCGGTAATTTGTTATCTTCTATTATAATGTGTTGGGTATAACGTGAATTATGTTGTCATCGAAAATTAATCGATAGATACAAACTGCAAAAGCTTCAATGTACGTGGATATAATCTAGTCCATGTGGCTTATTGCAGAATGTGGGATGTTGCTTGTTATGATTTCGGCGAATGCAGAGCAATATATAGAGCAAAGGTCAAACATAATATTCGAATGATTCATGAAATTAGTTCTGTTTCTAAGTTGAATACCTATCTCTTATAACTGGATGTTCTTATTTATTTTATTTAAAACACTTTATTGTGCTGCCAACATAACAAAAGTAGGTACAATAGAACTTAAACTAGTACAAACAACACAGAGGGCGGCCTTATTACTAACAAGTAATCTCTTCTAGGCAACCAACAGATTGTGTGAAAAACAATATTACTACAGCGGAGGTGAGTAAAAAGTTAAACATAAAAAGATGATACTAAAAATATATAATATACACACTAAAATAAGATATAATATACCATATATACTTATTATATTTACTATTATATATAACCACTATACCAATATACTTATAATATTTACCTTGGTAAGAAGTGACAACACAGCGCGGTCTTCTTACATCATTTTTAACTTGACGAACGGTTCTAATAAAAGAATAACGTGAACCGTATTTATTAGCCTCATCAACCATCTGCAACGAAATGTTATTTTTTTTAGGTGTTATCATAAAGAAAAGGAACTATATTGTTACAAATACTAAGAACAGTTCACAAACCTGAACACTTGGTGGGTCGATATTTGATTTCCCTAAATCTTCCACTAAAACATCGGTTGTTGTTGTTAGCTCCTTACTAGTTGTTATGTCTGTATCTATCGACGTTTTTGTTGTTAGCTCACCGTTAGATATTAATGTTGTCGAATCTCTATTTGTCATTGTTGGAGTTTCTGTATCGGATGCTACTGTTGTCGTATCTGATTCCAAAATAGGTGTTGTTGGTTCATTATTTATAGCCGATGATGGAGTTGTTGTTTGTTCTATAATAGTATCTGACTCACTATTAGTTGATACTTCGATAGACTCCGTTGAGGTTATACTTTGGTCATTTAAAGTAGTAATTTGGCTTTCCATTGTATTCATGTCTGATTCCAGAATAGGTGTCGTTTGAACATTAACAATTGTAGGCGTTGTAAAGGTATCTAATTCTAAGTTTTGTGTTGTGGGTTCATTATTGACGCTGCTATATGTAGTTGTTGTAGGTACGTTATTGGAGTCTTCTGGTTGGCCATTATTGTCTGGAATTGATTCGCTTCCTTCTTCGACAGAGACTGTTGTTGTTGTAACATCTTCAACTGTTGATATTTCTGAATCAATAGACACTGTTGTCGTATCCAACGCTGTGAGAGTCGTCGATTCTACACTTTGTGTCGTTGTTTCTGGCTCTTTGGTGTTTTCAGTTGTTACACTTGCGTCTTCATTTGATGTTGTAGTCTGTTCATTGATATCCGATGGTGTAGTGGAGCCTTCAATTGGTACAGTTGTGCCATCGATAATCAATGTAGTCGATTGTGGTTGCTCATTGTCTGGTTTTGTCTCGACCGGAAGAGATGTAGTAGGGTTAGTCACAGATCCATCACCTACTGTACTACCTTCGGTTATGGTAGTTGTAGCGATTGAGCTTTCGGTAGTTGCTATAGATTCGATTGTAAATGAAGTTGTAGTCGTATCTGAGTCTGCAATCGTCGTCGTTCCTACGCTGGTATCCACACAGGTTTCAATCTTATTTTCAAAGTCATTTTCACAGTCAGTACACACGTAGCATTGCAAGTCGTCGGCTGAAAATGCCAATAATATTGGTTAGTTAGTCACTATTAAAAGTTAATTTCCAAATTATGATAATGAATAAAAATAACTCACAGATTACTTTATGAGAGAGTAAAGCGAAAATACCTATTTATCCATAAGAACAATTTGTAAATCATATTGTAACTGAGGCACTATGATTATTATTTAGATTGAAATTAATTAATTTGGGCAAATTTTTAATTACTATTTGCACCACTCGAGTCTCGAAGAGGCTCACTGAACTGATAGAAGCGACGGTAGAACTATTAATATAAACGGCATTCCCTTATCAGCGAAAGCTACAGAAGGATAGATTACAATCTTATCATTAATATTAAAATAACAGGACGGAGTGTAAGTAATTTATAAATAAATCGATTAGTATGAAGGAGCATTATTTCCTAAAATTAATTATGGTTTATTAGCCCTCTAATTTGTTTTACATTAAGTTCAAAGTAAAATATTTATGATTATAGCCTATACATAAAAATGACCTAACTATACCGGAAATCCCATTTATAAATGGAAAAATCAGAAACTTGTATTTCCTAATTTCAAATAAACGATGTGGCTATTATTAGACCAATAATATTAGGTATCTAGTAATATGATCTAGGTTTATTCCTTGTTTAACATTAATATGGCGGTTATCGTAGAAATCTTTATAAATCGTTTATTTCTGTAGATATCCTAAAATATTTTGCTATGCCAATGTATAGCCAAAACATTCGATCGATAATTCCATCGTAAGCTCGTTAATAGATAAGTACTATCTGATAAAATACTTCATACTATCAACAACACACATGGGTCTTTATATACTTATAATAATTAATAATCATTGTATTTGTTTTTAATATGTTATTAAATAATCCGCCAGACTATTTCCTGTCTTTTATTACGGGCGTTCTACGAACCTAATCTTTCTTTAATAAAATAAATACAATTATTATTATATTAGGTATTTTTATTGGTGCAGGATCTATTAAAATTTATCATAATCTAATCTAAAATAGTTTTAAATATCGTATAGATCAAAAACATTGTGCCAATTTTAACTTTTGCCTGTATGGGTGACACTATTTTTTTAAACATTTCTATAATTTTAGATTGAGAAACTTCTTCACTCATTATCGACAGAATACACTACAAAATACGGAAAATAAGTATAATTTTTTAACTTCATAGGTAAACTCTAAATTTTTATGGGTTTATTTATTATTATTACTATAAGGTAGGTTCCTATAATAATTATCAGGAAATTGGTGCCTAAAGATTCAGTTTCTTAGAAGTTCAATCTAATCATATTAGTATCCTTAAGAATTAAGACGGGTATTCCCTAACGTACGTATTATCTTGATCTATTTATAAGAAAGTGAAATGACACTTAAATCAAATAGATTGTTAAAGATAAAATGATAGTGCATAGGTATTACCTTACTTATATGCAACAAGCTGTTGCCCGCAGCTTCGCCTGCGTGGAAAATATAACTTTTCATGGTACGAACTTTCATCCCCTATTTTACCCCCGGGGGAGTAGAATTGATCAAAATCCTTTCTTAGTGAATGCCTACGTCCCTACATCTACCTGCATGCAAAAATATTTTAGCCCGATCCGTCCAGACGTTTGGGCTGTGCGTTGATAGATACCTAAATGTGTCAGTCAGTCAGTAATTACACTTTTGAGTTTTATAAAAATTGGATACCTACTATGTTCAGGTATAATAATTGTTTAGCTTGTGGTCCATTTTACGCGAATATCGAAACATCAAAATAAACGAAAAAAAAAACATTAAAAGTGTTTTATTAAAGTATTTCTTAGTAACGAATTCTATCATTTAAATACCTGCATATCGATTTCAAAGATAGAGCATTAAATATTATGTTTTAATATTTATTTTCTAACTAGCTGAGCCCCGCGGTTTCACCCGCGTGTCTCAGCTCCTGTTGGTCTTAGCGTGATGATATATAGCCTATACTCTATAGCCTTCCTCGATAAATGAACTTTCTAACACCGAAAGAATGTTTCAAATCGGACCAGTAGTTCCCGAGATTAGCACGTTCAAACAAACAAACAAACAAACTCTCAGCTTTATAATATTAGTATAGATAATCTAAATAATGTTTTGGGATTGTAAATCACAAGATAATCATAAATGTGCAGTAGGTATCTACTGATAAAAGTAATACCTAATTGTTGCAAAATTGTCCGTATTTATGCAAAATGGAACCACTCGACAAATTTGCTTTTTTACGTTTTTTGAAGAATACTCATTTAAAAGTGGTCTAAATTCTTATACAAACAAGAACCACATGATTTTTACCTTGGAAACAAGGTATACTAAAAGTAGAAAGGAACCACCAGCAACAACGAATAATACTTATGAAGCAAAACCGAACCACAGCACCACGGGACTGCTTTGTTCAAACAAATAAACGATATTACTATCATGTCATTTTATACAAAACAGATCCGCACATACTTGGTACCATTATACATTACACATATTTCTATTAATAACAATAATTTTTAATACACAAAATGGAACCAGGTTTCTGTGGTATGGTTATGCGTAAAATAAATTCATAATTTTATTGTAACTTTTTATTGCAAAATAAAACCACAAGCATTCGGTTCTATCATGCATAAATAAATATTGTAAAACAACCTGAAACCCATCATCGCTATACGGAACCAAATGCCTTAACTTGTGCACAATGCAGAATGCTTCTCATCTTTAAACAACGTATTTCATTACGTCTTAAATAGCTCAAAGTGCAAAACTCCAATTTTTAAAGTAAAACGTCGAACATCTGTCATTATAGGTGACATTCAGCGAAGTATTTCGAATACGTGACGGCCGTTTTTTTTCTCCGCGAAGTAAGTTCTATTGTTTTTGTTAATTACCTACCTTTAAAATTAAATGTGAAAATGTTTAGTAATAATTAAATAAGGAAGCAATTGGTAAGAAAATCATTGGAGACGAACACCGAAGATAATAATGAAGATACAACGGGTAAGTTGTTTTAGTTAATGCATTTAAGTACTTATTGAATCTATGAGATGCAGGTATGTACGCTTTATCCACTTTTGATTCATTCCCGATTGTGGAGTGATTTTAAAAAGATAGTTCATTAATAAGTAAGTACAAGAGGAATCCTGTGTGGATTTACGTATTTTAACAACACTGTTGTTGTTCACGAAGGCGAGTCGAAAGAGTCATTTTGTTACGATTCATCTGTCATTGTGAGATGAAACTACTAAACCCTGTTTTAAAAACAACTGTCGATGATCTAGGTACCTACCTACTATTTTGGTAAAATACGTTCCTTTAGATTCAGATTCAGTACAGTACATTCAGCGCATATAATTATTTGTTTGATTTTAAAAGTCGCGCTGCCACTGTTTTGACCGGAACAAGGCCATAGCCCGCGAAATTGAAAATTTTAACAAGTTTATTAATTAATTTTTTGCTAGGTTTGATTTTTAGGGTTCCATACCCAAAAGGTAAAACGAGACCCTATTACTAAGACTCCGCTGTCCCTCTGTCTGTCTGTCCCTCTGTCTCATGAACTGTGATAGTTAGACAATCGAAATTTTCATAGATGATGTATTTCTGATGCCGCTGTAACAACAAATACTAAAAAAACAGAATAAAATAAATATTTAAGAGGTTCCCATACAATAAACCGTGATTTTTTTGCCGTTTTTATAGATAATGGTACGGAACTCTTCGTTGCGCGTGTCCGACTCGCACCTAGCCAGTTTTTTGTACATGGCGCATGTACCATACGACATACTTAGTCGTCTAGTAGGGACACGGCTTTATAAGAACTAATAATATTTTGCTGTCGTCATATATCTACGTATAAAAGCCACGCGGCTTTATTGTTTTAATTAAAAGCTTTTTTCTTTTTATTACAGAAGATAACGAAGAACCTTATACGTCGATGCCTCTTGAGAAGCTTTCTTCACCTTCAAGCGATATTCAGGCCATATTACATCTCATTCCACAATATGCACAGAGTTTTTATAACAATCTTATTAGTGATAATGCAATAGAAGACCACATAGATGAACTAGACACGGTGGATTTCGAAATCCAATTTGATGGTAACGTCGAATAAACATCCTCTATATGTATTATTTTATATATCTTTTAAATTAAAGCTTTATTACGATATTATAAATACATAGTTTCATTTATATCATTAAATCCCTGGGTTGTGGTTCTTTTTTGTATAAGAGAAAACCTATCAATTGATAAATGTTAAAAGGAACCACATGCACATTTTCTTAATTATCTAGAAAGTTTAAGAGTATTCAGAGCAAATTTATATACACATACTTAAATAAGTAATTTATCAATGAATTTAAATAAAATAAATATTAATTTTACTTCATCTAACAGAGCTGCAAATGTTTTTGTAAATCCTTTGATATCTCAGAAGTGCGTGTTTGCTGGGTGGTTCCTTTTTGCTTAAATACGGACAATTATGCTTCTTTTGTACATATTTATATATTTAATCTGTATTTTAATTAATAATTCAGTAATAATAATTGACGAAAAACACTTCATTTAACTTTTAATTTCTTTAACACTAGAGCGCACGCGCGGGGGACATAGGTCACCCAGTGTATTATATTTCTAAATAATTTTTTAAAGAATCGTGCTTGAGTGTTGCTGTCTCAGGTATTCCTCGACTACAAATCACCGGACATTTTAGCAGCGCGCCAGCTTCCTTGGTGTAACAAAGTGTACTCTGTGAATGTTTTAAAGTATATGGGTGACGCATGTCTCCCGCGCGAGCGTTCTAGGAAGTTTTCGAAATCATACAATTGCGAGTGAAAATCAAGTATACCCTCAAGTAAGTTAATTATTACTCTTATTTTTTACTGCTTTTGTGATAAATTTATAATTTTAAGAATTAATTAATAGATAGGTAACTAAAATCGAAATAAAATACTCATATTCTTTTATGTTCAAATTTATAAGAGTGCTAGGACACACTTATTTTTTTAGGTTGATATGGCATCTGCATCGAAAGATTTGACTTTAAGTAGGTGACTGAAGGAGGCATTGACGGAAAGCAGTGCGTCATCAGAGGATGAAGAAGAAGATAATAGCCCACAAGAACCCTCTTCCTACTCCAATCAATTCACCTCATGCATCTGGCACGGAACTGGAAAGTGACGGTGTGTCTGACGAAGACAAAGATAAAATGCCATTGTCACATTTAGTCGGTTATGGATCTAGTAGTCTAGTAATTTACCAGTTGAATAATCTCCAAGTCAAGACAATCCGGCGAAAATATTTGCAAGAGGCTGGGTTTGAACTTGTAAAAGCCCTTATAACGCGACGAATTTCCAAAGGAAACATACCCAAAGCTATAAAATTAAAAGCCAGACTTCTGTTGCATTTCTGAATATCCTCCAGTACAGAATTTGCCTATACGCGGTGGAAAAGGGCGGTGTGACTTTTACAGAAGAGCGAGAGATCGCAGCACTCGCAAAAAGTGTAGCAAGTAAAATAGGCGTATTTGTCCAGATCACCAATTTGTATTATGTCATATGTATGAAGAAAATTTTATTGGATAAGAACAACTTATTCTTAAACTTTATAATTAGATGATTATTTTTTCCAAATTTGTAGTTTCCAAAGTAAAAACAACTGATTGATCACAATAAGTCAAAAATTGGTTACTTTTCATAGAGGTTTATGTTTAGCTCATAATTTAAGTGAAATGAGAAAATGTTGATATATTTTTTGTATCATCACTTAAAAATAAAGTTGATTCGTAAATAAATACTTCGTTTACTTTTTAAACTACGATTTTTATGAAAAAAACGTGCGTCGAAATGGGTGACACATGTAACCCACGCGTGCACTCAAGGAAAATTTTAGGCGCGAGCGCTCTAGTGTTAAGCGACTCCTATAGGCTCGTTTTTGACTTAATTAAACGTTACGTAAAACTTTGTGCAATTGTACTCCAATTTGTACTCCACAAAGTTTTTTTTTTTTAATTTATTGTTTTAATATCTAAAAATGAATCACCTAAAGTGTTACCAAGCGTAAAACTCGAGAATGGCTCTATCAATCCAGCTTATGTTTTAGATAAGGCACAAGGTAGATTCCTATGGAAAGCAATCTGAAAAAGGGGCAATAGGGCAGAACATTGGCAGAAAGTTTATAATTATATAATATATAAGTATGTATCTTTTATTTCAAATGCGATTGAAACCTTCAAGCTTAGTTTATTGAGTTAAAACTGACATAGGTCGCTATTAATGTCGCATGTCAAGGTTGCAAATTAATTAACGTATTTCAATTAAACCTCTTTTTATAAACTTAAATTAAATCTATTTATTCTTTATATGTATATATAGTTTCACTAGCTGTGCCCCGCGGTTTTGTTGATCTTAGCGTGATCATAACACCGAATAGATTTTAAATAATTATATATTATTCTTATTCTTATTCTTATTCTTATCCTTGGTTTCTATTTAAATGTGAAAATGAATGATGAACTAAATTAATCAGTCACTTATTATTTTTAAATTATAACGAGGCTATAACGACCTAAAGTTATAATTAAAATTGTAATTAATTAATAACAATTATACGCCAGGGACTAAAAATAATATACGTATTGAGGAATAAAAAATTATGCTATGACTAGCCATTCATCCTGGTTGATGCCTTGTTAAAAACAAAACCACGAACAAAAGTTAGTATTTCTATAGCTTATATTATGTGTTTCAGCTACAACACAGTCAAATTTTATCAGTTCTGGAGTGATTGAGTAACGCAATCAGCCAAACTTTTGCTTTTTTATATTAATATGTAATATATAATTATGTATTTATATAATATGTATATGTTTATATAATTATGTATTTATATATTTATATGAATATAGAATTCAATGTGATTCAATTATTGGTAAGTTTCCGGTAAGTAAGCCGTCGTTAAAATCATTCATAAAAATACAAAACATTGATACCTAAATGGTAGTTTAAAAATGTTTGAAATCCAAAACCAGCCGTGACGAAATTTATAAAATGGTAGAGTCAGCAATTATAATTACTAGCTTTTCGGTAAACGTTGTTTTGCCTTACTCTTATCACATAAAGGTATCATAAAATAGATATGGGCCGATTCTCAGACCTACCCGAAATGCACACAAAATTTCATGAAAATCGGGGCAGTCTTTTCGGAGGAGTATGGTAACTAACATTGTGAATAAATTATTTTATATATATATATAGAGATATAAATTAGAAAGAGAAGATACTTATACATTATAGTTCCGTTTTTTAAGGATAATAAATATACTTAGGGCTGGTTTTTCAATCCTTGGTTAAAACTTATTCATCGAATAACGAATTAAACTACCATACCATTTCAAAAATGTATTCTAATTGTCCGTATATGACATTTCAAAATATTAGTGTAATACTTTATTGGACGGATAAATTTCAACCAAGGATTGAAAAATCGGCCCTTACTTAAATAGATTTATGACTCACGCATAAGTACCTATATTTGTTACGAACTCTTTTCAAAAAAATTTTGAAATTTATCGAGCCTCTTAATTTTCAAGTAATTTGTGTACATACCTGTAATATATGTAGCAAATAGTAACACAAGAAAAATGCATTTTTTCCCCATTTTCATATTATGTATCGCCTATAGAAATCACTATTAACGACTATCACTCCCTATCATATGGATATCATTCAAATGTCTATATAAACATATGATTCATATACAGGGTGTTCCACTTTACGTAATTACAAGTTTTTAAATATTTGTCCTTTTACTGCAGTGTCTCAAGAACAAATGAGATCGATTTGTCAATTGATTTTCATGGTCCGTGGCTCAACCTTAAAGCCTGATTAGGTAATTGACAAAAACTAATCTTTTTCTAGTATTTATTCTTGTATTTATTATAATTGCACCATTTCTTTGAATGTTTTATTATGTAACTCGTATAAATTGAAACGAAAAAGTCTGTTGAGGAAGCGTTTGAATTTTCAACAAGGTTGTCATTGGTAAAAATGTAAAAATAATTAAGTATAAAATCTATACATATAATAAATCTGTAGAAGGGTCAATTCTGTACATTGAAAATATTGAAAAAATAAATAGCAGGGTGTTACTGGATCGATACCAAGACCAAATATGTGATTAAAAAAATTTTTGTCTGTCTGTCTGTCTGTATGTTCAGGCATCACGTGAAAACTAACGGTTCGATTTCGATGAAACTTGGTATAATTATACCTTATTATCCTGGGCATAAAATAGGATACTTTTTATCCCGGAAAAATACGTAGAAAAAAAATAAATCTTGATTTTTCTTAATTTTTCCGCGCGGACGGAGTCGCGGGCGGAAGCTAGTATGTAATAAATAAACAATAAAATAAAAACACTTTATTGTACAATGCACACAAAATAATAAAGGGTCTATTTTTTTTTTTGGAATTTCAGAAACGTCTTGAAGGATTCTATTGCCTTTTCGAAGAAATTTCTAGAATTAGTACTGATTTTTAGACTTTTAACTTTGTAACTTCAGTTAACATGCATGTACCTTACTTCAGTAAGGTACACCCCTTGCATGTTTATGGTCCAGTTACATATCGCAACGTTAATGCAAACCACTCGACAGATAATATTCAGTCGATTTGTAATTCCCTATGTCATTAATCATTGCAAGGCTTACCTTATCAAGGACTACTCATAGTTTATCAGAGTTAGTAACAGCCTTAAGTTTTCGTTCATTGAGACGGAGTCGAGTGTATATAACTAGGGCAGGAGCATCTTCTTATTGTTTATCGTAGTTTTTTTTATTTATATGGAATTTTCCAAACCTTTCATATTACATACATACCCATGAATATTATTGCTAAATGGTATAATAATAGCTCATAGCTGGATTGCCTGCTACATCGGTTTCATGATATTTAAAAGAATTCGTTCATCTCTATTCTGTGCTCTACTTCTCTTATTTTGGAAGACTCATAAAGTGTCTGCTGAAGTTCGAATCCTGTACCGGACTGTAGTACATAAGAAGCACTGTGCCAAGGAGACAAAATTCAAGGTAATAAATCAATATCAAATAATAATAATTATGATTTGTTCAATGTAGAGGTATCTATATTAGAGAGGCATTTTAAAAGGGCATTGAAACTTTCTGGCATATCAAACCCGCCGCCATTTTGATTTTTTTTCAAAATCGCAGCGCACGATTAAAGTAGTATGTATGGATAGAGGACACATAGACAAACAAAAAATGTCTGATAACATAGTACCCTAAAGCGTCACATTACCGAGATATTTGGAGGTAAATAACAGTTTATTGGAAGAAAGTAGGTAGATTCATTACATAAAAAGTAAAAACATACGTATACATTACATAAAAATGTAAGTAATGTAATGAATCCCTACTTTCTTCCTGTAATAATAATAATCTACCTGGGAGTGATTATTTGGAGATAATATCATGCATATAGACACGTAATAAGTCTATTTTTAGTGTTTGTCGTACTCATAAGTGAATATTTACCTCCAAATATCTCGGTAATGTGACGCTTTAGGGTACTATCTTATTAGACATTTTTTGTTCGTCTAGGTGTCCTCTATCCATACATACCACTTAAATCGTGCGCCGCGATTTTGAAAAAAAATCAAAATGGCGGCGGGTCGATATGCCAGCGTCCATACAAAAAGTTTCAAACCCCTTAATATATAATTTTTATTTAATTATAGATACTCTCCACAAGTATATTTTAAACAATTTCGTGAAATATCAAAATGTATTTTTTCAATAATTAGTATAATAGTTAAATAAAATTATAAATTCTTAGGGGCCATACATTAATCACGTGATGTTTTTTTTGGTATTTTTTCACCCCCCCCTCCCCCTTGGTGATACGTGGTGAGGTTTAAGACTACCCCTCCCCCCTCCCCCCTATATCACGTGTATTTTTTCGTACCTGCAAAGAATCAATTTTTTTATTTATAAAAAAATACTAGTATAAGTACTATGATATATAAAAGAGCTAGATACGTTACCCGCTCTCTATTTTGGCAAGAAAAAACTCAGGTAAGTGCCCGAGTTTCACTTAGTCACGCACCATTCAGCGTCGTGGCTGGACGTTCTTTTTGTATTTTAATCGGCAGTTGTTATTACGAAGTACATGAGTGAGACATGTATTATGTCTCGTGCGTGAGAGTGAAAGAGAGAACAACTGTATTGGTGATAATGCGTTAGTAAGTAGGTATGTATTAATTACGCTGTTTTTTAGTGCAATGATGTTGGCGTATGCCGCGTCTACTAGTATAATAGGTCATTGTATAAGTACCCATCATCTAATTTTATTTTTAAGACTAGGTACTATAATAAACGTTCAGAGGTAGGCAGAAAGATTGCAGTTTGTTTTTGAATGACATAAAAATAATGAAAGAAATGCGAAAAAGTTGTACGCGTTTGACTAAAAATAAAAAGATGTAACGCCTCTTTTCGGTTGAGTATCGCGCATTTGCCGAAAAAATAAATACACGTGATATATTACTTTACCCCCCCTCCCCCTTGTGATATTTCGTGATGTTTTGATGGACCCCTCCCCCCCTTACGAGCCTCACGTGATTAATGGACAGCCCCTTACAAAATAAGATTAAATTTATAAACTCTTGATAAAGATAGACTTAATACATTCCAGCCCAGCAGACGTTATTTTATCAATGATTATATTAAAATGGTTATCATAATGTAATATGAAAACAATAAGTATAAATAAATTAGGTGAGGAAGTAGAAAATACTATCTTAAAAACATACGATTTATATGAAATTGATACTATCAATTCATTGAAAGGAACTGATTATTTTTCATTGATTAAATGCAGGTTTTATCAATAATCAATTTGTAACAAATTACAAATGCAATTAAATCAAAACAATGTGTAAAATTTCTTGTTAATTAATATTTAGATACTATCACCGCTAAAGAATTCCAATTAAATAAAAATGGAAGGTGATATCTTCAAAACATTCGATTGATAAAAAATGCATGATAAAATATTGTTTGTTTATTATTTTTCAGTTTTCTCTAACATAAGCGTATTATCAAATTTGTTTTGACTATCTATTAAGTAGGTACAATATAAACTAAACTTTATCAATGAGTAGTTTAGGAAATAAAAGGCACGTTCAACAATATATTACAACACGTATATTACAAAAAATATGGAATAATAAATATGGTAACATCTTCAGGTTCCTAAGTACAAATAACGAAATCATACATATTAATTTAACCATAAAATTTGTTGGAAAACTCAATTGGAAATAACTCCTTAAATAATTAATTAATTAATGTTATATCTATTACTTATAGATTACAAAAATTTCAACAAGCAAAAACGACATTGGACGGTCCATGAAATTCAAAGGCGATGCATTTTTTGAATTGGACGTTTAAAATTCAATTTTGGCACTTTTTTAAGCGAGTGCTCGTGATTTTCGTGATTTTGTAACGTAATGTCAACTTCAAGCTTAAGCGCACATGGTTGCTTGCTGATTTGTTATGCTATTAATGCTTGGTGTAAAGATAAGTTGCAATAAGAGCTAGGATGGCCAATGGAGCGGATGCAGCGATGGATCCAGCTCCGTTGCAGCGGTCCTTGTCGCAAACGCTGCAGTGCTTGATTTGCTTGCTGGGGTCGCTGGGGACGGCTTTGGCGGCGTTTTCTAGGAGCTGGCAGGTATGCTTCAAGGCTGTGGGGTTGGCGTCTAGGCACGTACGCACGACTGAGCCATTTTCTGGAATAAACAAATACATCTATTATTAAGAAGGCATGAAAACGATAATCACAAATCACCAATTATGATGATGTTTAATTTGTAAACTTTTTGTCTTATCCAGGTTGAAGGCAAGATTTTATTAAAAACCCTATATCTATATATATAAAACTTAAAGGTGACTGATATAGTGATCTACCAACGCACAGCCCAAGCCACTGGACGTATCGGGCTGAAATTTGGCATGCAGGTACATGTCATAACGTAGGCGTCCCCTAAGAAAGGATTTTAGAAAATTCATCCCCTAAAAGGGGTAAAATAGGGGATGAAACTGAAGAATGAAGCTAATTACTAATACACTATTTGAAAATTGACTATTTTCTTATGTCAAAAAGTGAGCAGTTTGAACTCTAAGTTATAGAAAACAGATTTGGTACTTAACGTTTCTTCTGAAAAACACGTATTTTTAACGAATGAAAATTAGGTAGAGTTAAACAAATATTCCTTACCCAAGACAATCTTGTGGCAGTACCGGGGAGCGCCAGTGACTCCTTCAATGAGTTCCCGGGGGAGAATCGTGCTCAAGTAGGCTCGGTTGTAGTTAATGGAATCTTGTGTTGAACAGTCCTGAAAATTAATTGAAAAAATGTATAAATGAGGCACGTTCAACAATATATTTATTTTAAAACAAATAATCTTAATTAAAATTGTTCCGACAAAAATATACACAACTATTCAAATGTTTGATTTAAATTAGCGGAAATGAAAACTGACGGAAAATTCAGTCCAATTTTTTGCATACCTAGATAAAATTTGTAGACATGAATTTACGAACATTTTTAGTTTTTACATTAAAGCAGTACAACAGTAGTTTTAAAATTATTATCATATAGGAATATCCTATAGGTAGCTAATAACAGTTGCAGTAGTCGCCGCGCCCCTCCGTTGTCGGTACATTAATAATAATTTTTAAAACGAATGCAATACAGTCCATATTTTGATCGACTGGGTCTTTGTTTAAACTTCTCTGAAATATCTATTCGTTCAAATTATATAATAAAGAATCTTTGAAATAAATAATAAAAATGCTGACTATGATTACTAAATAGTTACTACGTGTATTGCGCTAATTTAGCCTATATTCGACTTGATAATACAAACACTTATGGTGTTGGTGTTAATTTTCAAACTCAGCACATAAAGCTAGTTATACACTACAGCTTGCTAGACTTGCAAACGACTATGTTCATCGCCTAATTAGAAAACTATCCTCTTACTACGTTAACGATGTAACCCTACCGGCATTCCATGACTGTCTTTATAAAAATATCCCGAACGCAGCAAACCAGAAAAGGGAACATAAAACCGGGTACACAACAAAATAAATTTGAAGATTCATTGTTTTAACTTATGGGGTAGCCTGCCAACAGATATTAATAGACTATAATATGTTTGTAAACATTATGAAATCATAATTAAGCTTCTAAGCTTTTTGGCGGCTCTCCAACTTGTATTTGGAGTGAATTCTAAGAAATATGACATGATTCCTATGGAATTAAATTCTTGTTTAAATTTTCTTAAAACGAAGGACTCAAAGGGAAAGATCGGTGTCATCATATTAAAATATTGCGTTGGAGTTGAAAGTTAAGATTTGTTCTCGTATAAAAAACCTCTAAAAGCTTTTTTATTTTATACTCTAAATTTTTAAGTCTAAGATATAGGTTATTTGGTAATTCTAAGATATATGTTTTACCTATGAACATTATAAATTGCTAATAATAAACACCCACCACAACAGTCTTTCCATCGAAGGGGTCTTTGCAGGCGGGATCGGATTGTGAGTTACACTGGAAGCACTGCAGGCATGATCCTGAAAAATAATAACACGCTTAAATTAAATCTCTCTTTTATTTAATTAAATTAATTATCAGGTGAACGTTTTGGTTCCTGGGAGTGGCAGTTTTTTGGTTGAGATTTGATGAAAAAAGAATCGAATCCAATTAATTATTCGTGTGTTAATTATCGTGTTATAAACAAGAGTGTTACGACAAAGCATGCAAACTTTTATTTTTGAGGGTGGGATTCGATTCTTGATTTTTGCTTTGCTTATAAACTTTATTCTTGTAGCTAAATAATTATATTTGAACTCGGGACGGTCGCGGTAGCAAAATATTTCAAACTAACATTTTAAGATGTTGAATATAATTTATCGTTGTAAGGTTATTCAAACCATCTGTTTACGACGCAGCAACATTTTAATAGATTCATAATTTGTCTGAGTCATACATTGAAAAATTCCTTTGCTCTATGAGAAACATATTTAAAAATTTATGTATTCAAATTCGTATACCGTATTTAATAATCTTTTCAAATTGTTAATGAGATTATCGATGAACAAATTCATAGAACACAGAACATTCATATTTATCCGTAGTAAGATATTTAGGCAGGTGTTGAGGTGTACTGTGTAATGTACCTATAAGCTTAGTGTATTTATTTTATTATTTTAATGTAAAAAAAGGCAGAAATAGTCAACTTTATGAACACAACATTCTTATAAAGCAGGTGTAAATCAAAGAATCAACCTTGTTTGTTACGATGTAACAATGAAGGTACATGCTACCTAATTAAGACCTGAGTAACTAGTTGTTGTTAATACTTATACACCTAACCACCTATCTATTTATGTACTTAGATATAGTTACTTCTGTTTTATATATAGTACTATTAAAGCAGCATTTAAACTATAAGAGTGATTTTCATAGAATACTAAATTACAATGTTCCGCATGTTTGTATGTAACCGACTCCTTAGACTTGATTTTGATCCAATTTAAACTGCTTTGTACTCACAAGGATCGACAATACAATAATTTAATAATTATTTTAAAGTGTTTTATTAATAATTGTTTTAAAGTGTTTTTAGTTCTTTTAAACAAGTTGGGTGGAGCTGGGAGTCGTGACTAGTCGTTTATAAGTGAAGTATTTATTGACAAGAAAATGTTCTCTATGTCATATTATAATTTTAAATTATGCAAGGAAAAAAATAAATCGTCCTCATTATGGGTACGATTATGAAATACTTTTGTGAGAAAATGTGTTTAGCATTTTATTAAACACAATATGTTTTGTATCCGTAGTCTTAATATTAGTGTTTCTATAGATTGGGTCAACACAAGGGAGCTATTTTTAAATTTGATATGTATAAACAAAACGTTTTAATAAGAGAATGATTGATATTAATCGAAAAATATACAGCAACGCAAGGTTAATTAGCAGCAATTATACATTAATACAAATTACTCTTAGCATAGTATTTATAAAATATCAATGGTTCATAAATAAAACATAATAATTTTCAGATCATACAGAAGTTATATCTACCGAAGTAACCACAAAATGTTCATGGTAGAGTCACATTCTATGGGGAAAAGAAAATCTATATCAATAGCACGTAAGTGTCATGTCACCGACGTCAATCAAATAGGTATTCTCAAGGTATTCTTTATTAGTTTGACATTCACAGTTAACACTCATTTTGCATTCAAGATGCAAATAAAAACCTTATTTAAAATATGACGACGTCTTCAAACAAAATGATATGTGGTAAGTATCCTACAACCATGATAGGAAATGAATAAGTACCGATCCTTTAAAAATATTATAATAGAAAATTTCTTAACAAATTACGCATCTAAACCTGTCTTATGAATAGGTATATAGGTATATAATATACTCTACCTATTGGTAAAAACTGTCTGAAAGCACCTGAAAGTCCGTTCAACGGTTTTAGGATTATTGTGAACAGACAAACGCTGTGGGGACCTTATTTTATTTGCGTTAAAGAATTGATAAAATAAAATAATACCTACTTAATAGCGTTGAATAGAATATATTTTTATCTTTAAGAAAATTGTTTTTTCACAATAAAAAGATTTCTTTGCTTTCAATAATTATGAGTCAATTCATAGGTAAGTTTAAAACTTTATCTAAAACTGGTTTCTCAAACAACGTTACTAAGTTAGTTTAGAAGTTGGTTACTTATGTCACTTTACCAAACTTTCTGCTTTCATTAGATTTTGGAACGGAGGTAGAAATATAAACTAGCTCAATTTTATACCTGGACTTTTATACTACGTAAATAAACTTAACCACTTGTGAGCTTTTATTACGTCTACGCTTAATAATAAACAATATTATATTTAAATATTTTGTAAAAATTAATATTAATAATAAAGGTAGAAGCAGTATTTTATTATAGTAAAATATTTATTTTATCATTGTATGCAATAATGTGACGAGTGCCAATATAAAGAAATCATTTACATAGAAATGTACTCTTAAAAATAAAAATAAAATAACTGATGTAAATTAATTTTCCACACTAAAACTAACTTATTTCAGGTTATAAGGTTAGCTCTTAAACATAATGAGAACGCACCCCTTTCATGACATACATTATTTTCCCTTTAATAGGTCAGAAAAGTAATAAACTACGGTAGAGACTTTTATCGATGGCTCACTATAATTAATGCTTTCTAAAAATGGCCAATTTCATCATAATTAACATACTTTTAACATATTGTATAATATCAATGATATATTATGTATTTTATCAAAGGCATCTTAAAAAGGTTACCTACCTAGTTTTGTTTGAAACTATCCCAGAGCAAGCCAATGCGTGAGATCATTATAATATGACTAACAATAATGTGACCAGTGCCAATAAAAAGAAATCATTAAGGTATAGTATTTGTTAGCAAAACAAAAGGTGAACTTCCTTTGACTATATATACCACAGATATATATACCACGTTTAAATTGCGTTAGGCGTGGCTTCGATGACATAATCCATCTTCGCTAAATTCGTGTCAAGACGTTAAATTGACCTTAGGGGCCTTTATAATATACGTTAACGCTTAGCTCGCAGTTCTGCCTATAATGTTATTGATTATTTATTTTTCAACAGTTTAGAAATTGGTTAAGAAGTTATCTTAGGTAGTAAAAGTTTGAGGAATAACATCGAATGTATATGAGCATAATCCTAATGATATTATACGAAAGTTTGTGAGAATAGATGGATGTTTGTTACAAAAAAAAAAGTACTAAACGAATTGTGCTGAAACTTTACAGTAATATACTTAAGTCTGAATAACACATGAGCTATAGAAATGCTTTTGGTGTAACCACGCGGCACAGCATGTAATTATTAATACAATTTTAAATTATCCATACTAATTGCGAAAGTAACTCTGTCTGTCTGTTACTCAATCACGCCTTAACTACTGTACCAATTTGCATGAAATTTGATATTTCATGTGTAGAATGTATAGAGATGTGTAGAATGTATAGAGATATTTTGATACCCGAGAAAGGACATAGGCTACTTTTTACCCCGGGACATAGGATAGGTTTTATCCCGGAAATCCCACGGGAACGGTAACTATGCGAGTTTTCCTTTGACTGCGCGGTCGAAGCCGCGGGTGGAAAGCTAGTTACTTATATAGATAGTTAACACCCAGACGCAGAGCAAACATCTATGTTCATCACACAAATATTTGCCCCGGATAGGGATCGAACCCACGACCAATTATTATTATAAGTCTGTTCAAACTTCAAATGTGCATAATCAAATGAAATTGATTTATGATAACAATCAATTAACTGTAATTCCTTTCTAATTCGTATGCTGATTGCTGATGCTTACTGAATATATACCTATGGTTCATTCAGACATAAGTAGGTAAATATAACAACAACTTATAAAATACTATAAATTTATAGTAGGTATAACAGAGAATCTGTTACAGGTAGTAAGCATATTAAACCCTTCGTAACTCTATATTCGTTACAAAACTTGTTGAATAAAGGCTACAAATAAACACATTTTATGATGTCACCTCCTTCCATTTATATATTTAGTTCATGATCAATCGCGTCACCTTCGATAGTTACGATTTCCGAACGATTGCAAACATGAACACGCGTCGTTGAATTATTATTTACATTTAAACTTTTGATGTTTTCGAAAACAAACAAACAAGTTTTTAAATGAGCTTAACCTGTGAAGCTGGAAAGTTTTTCGGTTCATAACAAATTTATATTTCAACTTGCCGACATCATAAGATTGTTTTTGTGAATACCAATAAACTACTACCTTCCTATTGATAAAAAAAAAACAACTAAAAATATTTAGAAAGCATTAAGTTTCTATATAAACAGGAACCATAACATGATTTAAATAAAATAAAGTCTTGATTATGAATATCAATGCAAACATTTCAACTAAATAATATACATGTAGGTACTATATACATCCTAGTCCAAACATTTATATAGAAGGTAGAATCACAATCCACGTAATACATAGGTCCAGAGAAACATCTCATCATGTCACACCTTTTGATCTAAATTTGTGTAAACAGAGCGATAAAATCTACTAAGTTATTTATACAAAGCTTTCAGCAATGTACCTTTGCTATAATAATCAGAAAAGCGTAGAAAACGCAACACTTAAACAAATATCGTACTTAAGATAAATAATCTACATATTTTCCTCATAGATTTAATATGCAAAACTATTTTTTCTTGTCCGGCGCAAACACGGTAAGTATAAAAAAATACTTTTTGTGGCATTTCACATAATGGCCACACTTAATCTTCCAAGGCTACATTAAGCCTAAGTTATGAGGTAGAAATTTAGTATTTTTTCCATAGTTCCTTGGCATGATCCCAAACTTTGTCCACATTTCGATCCTTGAGAATCAAAACAAAACTTTCTGCATGAGTTATACTATATGTAAGTGTGAACGCAAATGTGTTCCTGAACGTACATTTTTATTAACAAATAAATAATGCTACAAAAACATAGATAAATGATCAATTAATTATGTAACAAAAAGTAGAAAGTAGGGTAAGTACTAACTGGTATAATAAATGTCTAAGAATACTATCTATAAATTAGTCATAGTTGTTATGGTAGATAGATAATAAAAGAAGTTTATTACAATACTAATTATAAAATTAATAAGTTTTATGATACTCGATTTTACTATGTTTATTCGTATCTTCGACCTAAATTCGTTCTTTAGCCTAATTAAGAACTAAAATATAATAGAACAAGTTCGCAAAGAGACAACAATTAATAGATTTAAACGAAATGCCAAATATCATCAAAATTGGTTCAGTGATTTAGCCGTGAAAGCGTAACAAACACTTTCAAATTTGTAATTGGTACATACATATATGTGGTATTACTTCTAAATCCATAGAACCATAAGCCTGCGCAAAACGGTCTAATTTTAAAAGCATAACAAAGCGCCGATGTTATCTCAAAACCAATTCTAAACTGATGACTGATAAACCTAACTGTGTTTATATACAAGCATATTATATGCTCGGTTCGTGAGTTCACCATTAACTATGTTGTTCACCTTGATAAAACTCAATTGTTACTCTTTTCATAAGGAAAACAGATAACGATGCCTATTTGCTGTTCGCTTGTATGGCGTGGAAAATAACTCAGTTTTCAAAGCGAGAGTGAATAGGTTTCTCTCAAGAAGGCATGTCACCTATATCGCAGTATATTTTACATCAGGTAGACTAGTGGTCAAATGCCTGCTTGATATATTATAAAAAAATGTTTAAACACATATGTGGCCATATGAAAGAGTTTTTATGAATCGAATAGTTGATATATAAATATTTTAGTTATAAGTATTTATTGAAGAAACAGTTTTTAATTTAAAATCCTAATAAACAGTATTTTGCTTCACGAAAACACAATAATCTCTCAGACGAAATTTACATAAATCTATTGCTCATCTACAATGAAGCGGACAAAAAAATAAACATACATTCGCATTCATAAATACTAACTAGATATATTTCTTCACTGATAATAGTATATTTTGTGTTTCATTTTCATTTAATTTTATACTGTGTACTCTACATTCTTTATAATTTTGTGCTTCATTTTCATTTAATTCTATACTGTGTATAATGAACTCTATATTCTACAAAATATTTAATTATTATTATATGAGAACAGTTTTATCTTCCTCAATGTAATTCTTAAACTTATAGTGACACTTGCAATCGGAAATGTGTTAATAAATAAATATTTAGTATTCAATGAACACATGGACAGATTGATCGAATGTACTGTACGTGTCGCGTACTACGCATTGGTGAACATGATGTCATACCCTGTTTTATATTATACTCCACCATAGAATATATTATACTCTCTATACATAATTATACACATAGATGAAATGATTTTACGTTTACAAAATGGATGTTTGTTTTGTCATTTCATAATAACATGGAGTTTATTAGAGTAATTAAAATTCGTAACAAAACATTGGGCTTATTAATTTCGGAGCGCATTTTTGGTGGTCTCATTAAAATTCACATAAAATTAATATATAATAATGAGTAGGTACCTATGTTATAGGTGTGTGTGTGTGAAGTCCCATATCCCCGTAGTGGGGTAAGGGGCAGATGCATTATGCATACATCTGTTTCACTGATCGATTTTTCTTTAGGGACAAGTAGATGATCAGCCTTCTGTGTCCTACCAGACCGAGACATTTTTTTTTTCTTCGTCTCCACCGGGAATCGAACCCAGGACCCCTCGGTTCTACGCTCACGCGTCAACCACTGTACCAAGGAGGCGGTCAATGTTATAGGTACCTACTCATTATTATATATTTTCTCTTTTTGATACTCTTTTTGATGTTCTAACCTATTGTAGAACATAGACGGAATAAACAATTTAAA
Organism: Colias croceus; assembly: GCF_905220415.1. Classification (NCBI taxonomy): domain Eukaryota; kingdom Metazoa; phylum Arthropoda; class Insecta; order Lepidoptera; family Pieridae; genus Colias; species Colias croceus. The sequence goes on along the minus strand of NC_059551.1, from coordinate 4,260,293 downwards.
ACAAATTGGATGTTTTTGCAATATATATTCGTTATATTGTATGTACACTATATAAGTATACTCTATAGGTACAAGGTCAATAAACAAGTTCGCATTGAATCATGGTTTTTTATAAAAAAAATGTAAAGTTAATTTTCTCACGATTTTTTATATAAAATGTCGATTTAATTTTGTAAATTGTCGATGTAAAAACTGTATCTATTGTTATTATAATTTATTAATTAGAAGGTATTACTAGTAGTAAAATTCGTTAGTAAAATTCAATTAAATTATTAATTGAATTTTACTAACGAATTTCTTATGACAGTTCTCTAGGTAGGTTTCACCTACTAAGATCGGTATCTTCAGGAAACTTTCTCTGATTGAAAGTAAGTTTTGATAAAAAGAAATTGAAATATTTGCGAATGAATTTCTCGAGCCTAAATATAACAAAGGATTTCTTCTTAGCAGTAGGTATTTGGCATAAGTATGTAGGTCCATAAAACTGTGTCTCTTTGTAAAAGCCACTATTTCATATGTTTGTCCCCATTCAGCACCCTAATTTGGCAACCATGGCCGTTTCAATCTATTTTATTACATATTGTTTGAGACAATTTCAGTATACAATTTGCCGTTTATATTGTAACATTGTAATCTTTAAGTTTGAATCGCACACGAAATTCTACATGCAACCCTGTTTATGTTAGTCGTATTCTCAAAACCTTCATGGATATAAGAATAATTAAATCAAAGTAACAGTTATTTTATATTTCATTAGTAAAGCTTGTTTTATACCTACTGTACATAATATAAGACTATACTGGAGTGTCCAGTTGTTAAAGCTTAGGGTAAAAGTTAGAACATTGTTTGTAGAAATTGTAAACAGTAAGAAATTATTTATTATAATATATCCTAATCACGCTTGATCTTAGTTATTTAAATATGATATACGTAAACCAACTGATGGTCAAAGTATTTGAAGACCTTAAAAAAAACAAAAAAAAATATTTTTATATGCATAGAGCTTAAAAACAAACATAAAAATCGCAAAATCATTTACTTCAATCATACCACGACAAATCAAGATTGATCACTGTTTACCATTTCGACCTGACAATCGAATTTAAAAATAGAAAAAGGTCACCAGTTTAGCTATGCATTTGGATAATTAGGGACAAAAACGTACCGAATTCGACCAGAGCCAGTAGAGCGGCGAGGGTAAAAGCAACACACCGAGCCATCATAGATTATAGAAGATGTTTTCTGAACAAGCGGACTCTTGTAACGAACGAATCAGACTGAACACTAGAATAACTTGCCGCCAACGCGTCGCCGGCGAACGCATTTACACGCTGCTTAGGGTGGCCATGTTTTTTGTGTGGCACGCAATGAGTATTGTAATTTTGTTGTTACATATTGAAGACACCGTATTTGTTGATCAGTTGCTTCATAGCTTTGTATGCAAGGCAAAGGATATGAAATACTTTTCAATGATGCAATGGAATGGATCATATAAAAATTATAGTGTTGTATAGAGAATTTAATTACTCTGACCAAATCAACCGCGGCTACGAGTTCATTCGGGATGAAAATTTTTTAGATTGTGTCATTAAGTGAGTTATCTTGAGTAGCTTCATTAATTTACTTATTTAATATTATAAATAAACAGACAAAAAACAATCAAATCGTTGCACTTTGAACTTATAGTATAGATAATAAGTATAACGTATACAAATAAACACTATAAATGATTAAAATTGCAGGATTTTAAAAGCAAATATTGACAAAATATTTCATAAAGAATATGAAGACATGAAAAAAAAAAAACCTCACCAGTCTCATGAAAATCTATAAGATGGTAGAATACTAAAAAGGTCACTGGTATGAATAGCAAAAACTTTAAAGGTCGAAGGTTATTTATTATTACAATAAATGAATTTTAATTATTTTCTAGATTAGGGTTTAACATATTATGGATTTACAATTTTTAAATAGAACCTAATCATAATAGGGTCACGTAACTTGGATTGATTATAGTCCAGTAAAACTTACAATGTATGTAATGGGCGTGCAATTTTATGAGTTTGTTAATCTTATTGCATACCTACCTACTTTGATAAAGCTTATAAGCCGATGTTCATTCCATATAGATCAGATCAGAGCAGATATTATAAAAAATTACACAAAGTAAGTTTTGGTTTATTTTATAAATCCTTAACTTTAATATACTAAAGAAAAGAGTATAGCTGATATACTCTAACAAATTTTACATGAATCGGTTTCACCAAGAAAAAAACATTCTATGTGTAAATGGAATAATGAATATCTACAAACATTCATCCCATTGAATATATAAATAACGATACTAAGATTTTTCTCAATCGATGGTCACTGTCGTTTTCTTTGAACCGCAAAAATAAAAATAGCTCCCAGTTAAACTTTTGGACGAGAATTTCTTATGAATGAGGGAACAAACAAAGTACTTAGATTACTAGAGATTACAAGAACTTTACGATAAAAAATACAGTTACGTGGCACGTACAAGATAAAAAAAGTTGACGATAATGATTTTATGAATAAAAAAATACATGTTACAGAGTTTAGTGACTTTATGTGCTAAAAACAAAAAATAAACATACATACAAAATAAAATTTATGTATGATCTGAAGCTCAGATATATTATAGTTTTCTATGAAGGTATTATAATAGCTCTACCCTGTACTGGACGTGCCCGACCCAATTTTTATCAAACTAGATGTGACCCGTGGTTTCGCTCGACAAAGGAAATTCCTATGAGAATCATAATCACAAGACACACTTTCGCAATTGTAATATTAGTACGGATTATACAATGAATAAAATATGCGTTAACTACTAAGACGATATAAATAATAAATATAAGACACCGAGAGCTAAATGGAATATTTTATTATTTGATGAATATTATGTAATGCGACAAATGTCTGAAGAAGCTGCAAGATTTTTCAGTTTAGATTTTGTTATTAAACATAAACGCTAATTTTAGTTTTAAATTACTTTCTAAACAGAGTAGAGAACCGTAATAAAATGTGTATGTTATATTAAGTTTCTCTACATTTTGTGAAAGAATCTATGTAAGTATGTTGATTAAAAAAAATACAAATTCTTTTATTTAAGAAATAAAATACAAACAATATTTTCAGTGATCCCATGTGATTTCAAAAAACATAATAATGTACATATTTATCTATGAAATATTATAGGTTCATCTAGTTTCTAGATGTTAAAAGTGCTTTCCTAAGTGCATTTGGAACTGTCACGCACCGACTTCAGATACCTGTATATTTATCCAGTAAAATGTTTTCGGGGCATCGTAAATAACGATTATTTATTATTGACAGTATTAAAAGCTCTGTTTATAAATGTTCTTCTATAATAATATTATGTAGAGAAAATATTTGTATGTTGTCGAATTGGCTCAAAAGTACTGGACGGACTTGGATGAAACTTTACAGTAATAAGTCATACATTAGAACTTGAGTACTAGTACACTACAGAAAAACTTGAGTATCTATTGTGTAACAAGTGTGAAACTCTTACTTAGATCAACAGTTTTTCATTAGTGAAGGCTAATAATAATAATTATTTCTACATCGATATTATAATCAATAACATATTCGTAGTATATAAATGAACGGGATATCACGTTTCCACTACAGAAATATTATATGTATTCCTTGTAGTTAATACCTATACTACCTAGCCACTAATCGAACAACCTTCAATTCCTGAACAGATATCTGAATGATACTGATTGTTACGAGTCCTCAGGTATATCTAGTAAGATCACTTACTATAAGATCAATTTTATATTATTTATTTATTTTTTGCTAATGTAACTAAAGTAATTTGAGTTTTAAGTTACTAAGTTTGTAAGTGGTGGAGACCTATATTATGTTTACACATACTATAGGCACCAACTTTCAACACCTAAAGCATGTTTAATGTAATCTAAAAAACTGCACATGTTGTAGAAATAAATAAATAAATTATTTATTTTATTTTTTAATCTTATGTCTTTTTGAGAAAAACAAATTTTCTCTTATAAGCTGTATAAATTTGTAAAACGCATCTCTCATCCTTAGCTCCAATTACCCCAAATTTGAGATCATTTGAATAATGGCAAGCATAAAAAAGACTTCCTTGCAAGCTCCCATAATACATTGTTATAAGCTTGAGCTTATTCGCAAACTTATATTAAAGACGTAACTTGAGACGATTCCCGACTTCCAGGCTTGTTTTTATTACCTATTGTTATTTTATATACCTCCAAGTCGTCGAATCCTATATGCCTATAAACGTGTATTTTTACAACATATAAAATGTTATCTGATATAATATGCTTATAATAGTATTGTTTTATTATAATCAGGGCACTCATTAATTTATACATACATTAACATGACATTGAAATAAATAATTTACACTAAAATATCGTGCGTTCCTCTCCAAAAAAAGAAAATCCAGGTTTTGGCAGCACTCCAAGAAAGTAATTGAAAACTAACAAGATTACTTCAAACGCCCTCACACACCCACCCTCCCATAAAACATCGATAGCACAGATAACATTCTATTCGATAGTCTATGTAAAAGAGTATTTAAAACAATTTTTTTTTAGTTACAATTCCGCCAACCTTAGGGTGTATGCAGAAAGAAAACTTATAAGCGCTTACCGGTGCCATACAAAATTTGTCTTGGTCTGCTTTAATCTGCTTCCTTTGTGTAGAACGAACCAGCGCTGACAAGCGCCGGTAAGCGCTTATAAGTTTCCAGCTTTCTTTCTGAATACGGCCTAACACAGAGTATAAAACTATTTTTTATCTGCGATGTTTACTGCTTAGCCCTAGTTTGATAAGTGGAACAACTTTACATATCGATCTACGAAGTGGGTCAGCGACCAGCGTCCTGGCTTAATTACGCCACGTCAGCCATAGAGCCTCTCAGATAACGCAAGACATTTATCATATCGTGTATACAGAAGCTTACACTAGTAACTATGATTTCAATTAATTTATGACCATAAGCACTATAATAATTGTAGTAAATTGTACCAAATTATGCGAAAGACATAATTTTATATTAAGATTGGTTTAAACAATTTATACTATTTGTTCGCTAGTATATGTATAATATTTATTATTACTTGAGAATATATAAAAAGTAATGTCTCCAAAAATGCATCCACAGAGTAACTATGAAATATATTTCTGTATTCTAAGAATTTATGACTTTTGTCAAACGCCATATACCACCTACACCTAAGGAATGCATTCTACAAATGGGAACATAAAATCCTTGAAACTTTATTGTTTCTTTACGGGCGTTTAGAAAATACATCAAATCTACATTGTTTTCGTTTACACATATGAGGTTCTTGCATTAGAAAATTAATGACCATTATATTTTTTATGACTTTGAAATGACTCTGGATTAGGTTTGATCTGAGGTGTTTTAGGATTATTTCATTTATTACAAAAAAAAAAATGATAAAGGCCTCTTTATGTTATATGAATTACACCCACTTACAGCATGCTAGTTCAAAGTTCGATCCATGACCTTAACAAAACCGATAACTATAATATACCTACATAATATTTATTAATAAACATTTTGTTTTCTTATGTTACTCACCTTATCCAAACTAATATTATAAATGCGAAAGTAACTCTGTCTGTCTGTCTGTCTGTTACTCAATCACGCCTTAACTACTGAAACAATTTGCATGAAATTGGGTATAGAGATATTCTGATACCCGAGAAAGGACATAGGATAGGTTTATCCCGGAAATCCCACGGGAAAGGGAATTATGCGGGTTTTTCTTTGACTCCGCGGGCGATGCCGCGGGTGGAAAGCTAGTATGAAATAAGGTGAGTAACACTAGGTACCTAAAATGTTGCTTTGTACCTTCGTTTAAAAATAAGAATTATTTCAAAACTTGTCTAATGTAAACAAACAAGCGTCGTAAATCCTTGAAGAGTTTGAATAAAAAAAATAAACCTTGTAATTTTATGCATTTGTAATAACGATTAGTCACCGTTTGAATGAACTTGGCACATTTATATTGACGACATCGCGTGAATGCGATAACAGCATGGATTGGCATTTGGCACGAAGGGTTTTACTTTTTAAACGCATAATATCCAGAAATAAAAAAATAATAAATGTGTTTTGCGAAAACATTCAAATGCGATTCACAATAGTAATCTTCAGTTTATGTAATGGCTACACGACTTATTATATGGTGTTTCCGTGTAATGCAATGATTAAAATATAACCCTGTCTTGTTTCAATGCCAAACACCCACTCTTAAGAATTTAATTTCGAAAAAAAAAATGTTTTTACTGAATACAGCAACTATTTTTCTACTAGACACTAGTTTCCACAAGTTATCAACCGTAGCATCTCTAAGTTGAAATGAAATGAAAATTTATTTCAGAATTGTGGTGGTTGTGGTTGCAAACGAACTACGTATAAACTTTTCTATGTGATAGGTAAGTGATCACCTCCACTACTGAACATCGGCAGTGGTAGGGCCTCTGCAAATACGCTGCCCGTTTTAAGGGATAAAAAAATGATTCGGAGATTAGAGGAATCGGGCCTCTGGAACTAAGGAATGCTTCAATTATTATTACCTTAGGCTTGGCAATCTTATATTATTATTCTAAAAATTTTACCACCTAAAAAGGTACAAACGAAAAGTAACAAACATATAACCTAAATAGAAACACACATAAAACACTGATTTACGACGTTATGAGATTTATTACACGCGGAAAATCAAGGGAAAAATAAAGCGAGGCATTATTTTGATTATCCTCTGGCTACGAAAAACAACACACACTTAATAGTGTTTTACATGCAAGCTACACTTGATGGAAATTAATGATATTTTTTATGTATATGTTGGTGTCGGCAAAATACCGTAGGCTGTTTACATGCTATAAATTTGGATAACGTTAGATATATCGAAGGATATCTTACAAATACCTTTATTGTTTGCTTGGTATACAATCTATACTAATATTATAAAGCTGAAGAGTTTGTTTGTTTGAACGCGCTAATCCAAGAAATTACTGGCCCGATTTGAAAAATTATTTCGGTGTCAGATAGCCCATTTATCGAGGTAGGCTATTATATTGGTATCATCTCGCTAAGACCAACAGGAGCGGAGCAACGCGGAGCACAGCTAGTAAATAATATATTATGTACCTATGTTTATTATTTTATAAAAAAATATATTTCATAAATATTGATGTATGTATATCTTTAATATCACCTACTAACATTTAAAAATGAATCTGTTAATTGCGTTAAAAATGACAAAGGGGAAATTTATTTTACCATTATACTTACTCGTAGCGTCGTCGTAGCAAGAAACAATAGCACTGTTATGATTCAAAACTAATGACTTCATGGCTCATGCAATTATTCAACAAATATTAATCATTCTAATTAACTCACGTGTAAAAGGATGTACTTTTACGAAACACTAACGAATTCTTATAATATTAACGTATATACTTATTATGTTCCTTCTACATCTATAATAAATATTATAAATATGAAAAGACTTATATTTTGTGTGTTTGTACTGGGTAAACTAAAAATATATTTGATCGATTTTGAAAATTGAAACCAGTAGAAAGTTACATTATTACAAAGTTGACATTACAAATACTCTATTCTTAGAGCTCAGAAGTAATGTAGCTCTCTGCTGGTACAGTAGTTTGGTAGCTTTTTTCAAACAAACAAACACTTCTTCTTTTACCTTATATATTCTTAGTTGATAATACTCTCTGGGAGAAAACTTCTCAAGGAATCTCGTAAATTGGAATGGAAGTCCTTGGAAG